>NW_007577926.1:421835-598354 GCF_000690725.1 Stegastes partitus
GTGTGTGTGTGTGTGTGTGTGTGTGTGTTGGGTTGGGGGGGTGCGGGGCTGGGATTACACTGTCACACTGTTCATACTGTTTATGCATACCAGGCCACTGTGAGTGCCTCTTTGTCGCATAAGTGTTTACTTGAATTTATTTTGGGAGAATTCCACATGACTGGGACGGGGATCTCTATAAATTATGGAATAGAGCGCTTTGTGTAATGATAACTTCTGTCAGTTAGTCAGGCTGTGTGACAGTGTTTTTAAGAGTGTGTAAATACAGGGGTGGTGAAAGAGGGAGAGGGGCGTCTGTGTGTTGAAAGGTGCTGCAGACTTTCCCGTTCATTTAGTCTCTTCAGCAGAACAATAACAAAGCTTTAAAATGAGCTCCTTACACCACTTTGCTCACTTTGCATGCAACACATTTTACCACATATTTACTCACATACTGTACGTCTCTGCACAATTTCTGAGATAATCCCATTTTATGGTACTTAACACTCGAACTACAGTACTCTCCAGTTGAAAATATTGTTCTTGCTAATCCCCTACATTCAGTTTGTACATATGAAAAAAAAATATGGTGAGCTTATAAAATAGTAAGCATTGTTGTAGTCTTAACTACCCAACAATAGCTCCATCACAACTTATTACAAAGGACACTTTAAGCTAAAGTAAACCTTGATATTACTGTGCCTTGTGCTATACACTTGTCAGACACGCAATGTAGGGACATAAACAATTATTTTGTCATTATTTATCTCTCTTTATCAATTGGATTAATTCTTCAGAACATGAATGATGTTATTTATGTATTTAGCTTTTGCCTGAACAGCAAACATCGTAGGGAGAGTCAGTGTGTAATGGCATGAGATTGCGTTATGTGATCAGATTTTCCCGACACGTATATGATGCATCATGACGCCGCCATGACATCATCGTGATATCTATGGAAAAAAATATCTGTTCTGATGCCTTGAGTTTGGCATTTGGCAATCACCATCTTAGCCTTTGGTAACCGGACGTAACAAGTGAGTGGTGGATCTGACTGAGAACTCCACACATGCCCATACGATAGTGACTTTTCAATCACAAACTATCCCTGTCCAAGAGCACACCCTGCTTTATTGTCTATTTTACTCAATATTGGCCCATAATTTACATAAAGGACATCATGCTGGATTCTAAAAGCCTTCAAACTGGCAATTGAAACCATAAACTCAGTAGGAAAATGTTTATTGAGGTAACAGAAACTGGGAGAAGTGGGGTCATTTTCTAATAGAGTTATATACAGTTGGACTTGTGATTGCAACTAGATGAGGTGCCCCCTGCTGGCTGTTGGAAAGAATGCAGGTTTAAGTCACTTTGCTTCACTTTTCAGACCTTGAAGCTGTCTTATATAGAGTCTGTGATCTTGTATCTGTAATCTCGGCCGTCATGATTTTGCACGGTAGCACCACCACCTACTATCTTTGGGTGTCAACCAGAAAGTCACTGGCACTGGATTATTTACGATATTATCTCTATCTGTGTATAATGTTTGTTTGTTTTTTTTTAAATATCATGGGAATCAACAGTACTGGTATATTGTGATACCACTGAGATTTGGTGCAGATAAGGTGCAAATTCTGATAATAGCGAAGTCAGAGCATACAAACAGTTCATTGATTGATTGATGTATTTCTCATTTAACTAAACAGGTGATCACTTTAGCACAGAGAATATACATGATTTTTATAGGTCATGCATCCTTAATGCGTTTTTTGGGGGGGACAAAAGCTGCTAAGAATGAATCCAACAAAATTACTGCTGTCTGCTGTTGAGGAACGATGGAATATTGGTTAAATTGTCGGACCATCTGTGTCCTCTGTCCTGTAAAAGAACTGTTCTTCTGGTCCTGACAGATTATTTGACTCTGACGACTAAGTGCTAAATCAAAAGCAGAATTATTCTGCGGTTGCCTTCAGTCCACAACTTTGCTGTTCTAAGTAGATACCACGGGTTTGTGGGTTAGAGACTGAAGGTTTTGCACAGCCAAGCCATACACACACTTAATACCTGTAGTTGCATGGAAATGAGTGACTGAAATTCAATCACTGGCCATAAAGTGAAAGCGTGGGCTTGTCAGAGGCATGTACAGGTTTCCAGTGTTATCCAGATGATCAGATGAGGTTGCAGTGGAAACAGAGGACATCTACATTTCTCTTGGCGAGCACTTGAAATTAGACACTGTGGTCGTAGATAACTCAAGCACGAGCCATTGTTGGGAAAAAAAAGAAGGAATTTTTAGGTTTTGTATGTTTATTTTATTTTATTTTTTTGGAGGACAAGGTATTACTATTACTATTGCTTTTAATATTTCAGGAGAAGTTGTTTAGAAGAGTATTGGGAGTGTTAATGTTTTCATTGTATATAAATGATACATCAAGTCATTGATTTACATTTTTTTAAGAGTGTAAATGCAGCCATGAATGCATTATATAATTATAGCTAATTAAGAAACTGATGCATGCTCAAGTGCCTTTACCTTCAAGTCCAACAGCCCCATCTAGTGGTTTGTACAGTACATGTATTCATGGGTAGTAATGAAGACTGGCAGTAGAGCGAAGACTTAGTATGTGCTATTGACCCAGTTTCTAGGAGCTTGTTTGTTCCTCAATGGATAGGCAGTACTTTAGTGAAACACTTCCAGCATTGGTGCTAGTCAAGACTCGAACTACACTGCTTCAGAGCAAAAGAAAGGTCAAATACATTTTTGACATCTTGAAAATGTAGAATTTCTGATCAGTTCATAATCCATTTCTTCTGGCCCATCTTGCATAATTTTTTATTAATTTTTACCATGCTTAAATGGTATATTTAACGTATATTTAACTGTGTCAATGTCAGAAATTAGTGAAATACATCAATAATAATGAGCCCATTGTGCCTTTAGAGTGCTTGTTTTGTCTCAGCGAGCACTTTAAAAACAAACATGTTCAATATTTAATCATCTGTCAACAGAAATACAGCCAACTGTCACTTTAACGCAACTGAAGCCAACAAATGTTTGTCTCGTACGGCTGGTAAAGAAAAACCCAAGTCAGATGTAAGTTGTACCATTTATTAGTCAATTTGACAAGTGGCACAATGCAAAGATTGGTGTCACAGTCCTATTCCTGAAAGGCTTTACATTTGAAATAAATAGTTTGTAATGACAAAAACATTTCTTTGAGATGGTTAGTAGACCTAAGAAGAAGACCACAACTGGAAACATGTTTATGCCAGGTGCTTTCTTTTCATCAAAAAAAAAAAAAAAAGTGTACAAAAAACATCACAAACATTTTTGCATTACCCCATAGCCTATCACATAGTAGTGGTAAAAGACATCTTGATTAACCCTAGACTAATCTTTAACCTATTGTCTGGTGGATTTCCTTGACTCTGAGAGACATGTACAGTATGCTGGAGCTATACCTACCTGTGGCACATGTAATATGAGTTCCTGAATGGAAACTACTTCTGCACATTGGACCTAAACCACTCTTATGGTTTCAATAAGCATCCAGTATTTGTCTGTTCCATACATTTATGATAAGTCTTCCAGCCGGGCTTTTCCCCTCCCGTTTCAAAACAATCCAGACAAGGAAATAAAAAAAAAAACGGTACAGTCTCCATGCTATGCTCTAGGGATACTCCTTTATTGAACAACCTGAAATTCTAGCTATCTTTGGGGTAATGCCTTTGTGTTTAGTCTTTGAGAGAAAGAAAGGCACAGTCTGCAGAGCAGGATTAGACAGAAGAGTTCAGTTGAAGTGCTTTGTTGCTGAACTCCTCTCAAGGGAGCAGAAAGTAGCGCACATTGTTGCGGTTTCTTTTCCGTTACATCAGATAAAGACCTTTTTTTTTTTTTCCTTTCTTTTTGTCTGAGAGGCCGAGCCTGCAGCTCCTGAACCCATGCATGCGGGGTGAAATGAAACGTCCACAGCTGCAAGTAACAACATAATACCAACAAAAACAAATCTGGTACGTCGGTTCTAGACATTTTAAAACACCAGTACGGATATGATGATGTCTGATATTCTGGCGTTTAACAATACTGAGCCATTTATTGTCGAGTATTGTTCGTCCACACCCAGCCCTTCCCATTGTGGTTTCAAAGCAGCGAAAGACTTGTGGGAGGGCGGTGGCGAACTGAGGGAGAAGCCTCACCAGGTGTCCTGTTCATAATCTTCCTGCCACGTTTACGCTCACTTTCTGGTTTTTCTCTGTATTAATTACAGCCGAAAAAAGTTGCTCGTGAATATCTCGTTGAAGGACAGAACTGATGCAAAGGCGGAACAGCAAACCTCAGTCAGGGCCGAGTCTTATCTGAGCGGCGAGGGGGAACAGAGATACTGTATCTGACTCCCCACATGCTTCAGCCCGTTTGGAAAACTGCGCTGATAAACTGGCTGCACTGTGGAATGAATCTTCTTTTTGAGGCGATAGCGGCGCGCACAGTTCAACACTGCGTGGAGCTCGGAGACACTCCTGATGGGTTTTCAGTACACAGAAATGAAGCTGTTGTCTGCAGCTTGAGTTGGACACTGGTACTAACACAAGTTTACACAGCATGAAAAGTCCCAATACATTTATATAAAAACAATTATGTGGACACAATGATAGTATACCCTGGAGGGAAAGGTTTTCCTAACCCATAAGAAATGAATATACATATGCAGCACACGCTGAAAAAACAGAGGTAGCTAATTTATGAAACATTAAAAAAATAAACAATACTATGGACTCAATACTACAAAGAATTTAAAACTGGCTTATGGTAGCTATTAGGATTCACAACATTAACAGATTATAATGCACTAAATGTCTGCTATCCATAAAAGAAGCTCGCCCTTCTGCTCACGCCTACCTCTCATAATTTCTTCATTTAGACATTCCTTCTATCTGCGATGCTGTATAATAACAAAGTAGATAATCTCATCAACAGAGAAACGAATCAAACAAAGATCAGCGTGAATGTATAAATGCAAATATTTCGCAAAGATACATGAGACGCTAGAGTTTTGACATGATGTTTAAATTGTGAATATGAAGAATAAGTTATTTTTCTCCGGTAATAATGCAGTTTTGAACTCACTGGAACTACATTTGTATCTTTGAGATTATCGGGCCAGAATGCAATTTTTTTAGACATGAGCAAATAAATAATTACAATCAATAACTGGCTTTCGGTATTTCACGTATTTAGAATTGGTGTTGACTAAAAGAAGAAGAAGAAGAAGGAATTTCTTCCCTGATGTTTCTCCAGTCAAATGTTCATCTAGTTCAGATCTGCTGTTTGTCCTGTCAGTAGTTACGAATGCTGAAGAAGCCCACGCTGGTTGGCGACTCTTTGACTGTGACGGTAACCAGATTAGCAGTGACATCCGTTACAAACACGTGTTCAATCAGACTACGCGTTGGCTTCCAGTCCTGGTTCTGGACCGTGACCGAGCGACCTTGTCCGGCGTACGAAGAATCCTGGTCAGAGTCTGAGCTGCTCTCCTCCTCTCCCGTGCTCATGTCGTTCATTTTGGCCTTCTTGCCGTCTTTGGAGGCTGATCTCTCGTGCTGGCTCTGGACCTCTGCGGAGGATTTATGCACACTGCTCTTCTCCAGCCTGCCCTGGACTCTGGAGGACTGGATTTCATTCACCTCCCTGACCTTGTCTGCACCAGGCTGTGTTTTTCTAGCCGGCGGTCTTCCAGGGGTCGCCGGACTCTTAGGAGGATTACACTCCTGGCTTTGTGTCACAGTGGTTTTCCTCGCTGGGTTTGTTGCATTCCTCGGGCCTGATGTTGGTGTGGTACCATTTCCAGGAGCATCGTTGGTCTGCGCCACTTTATTCTGGAGGTTGAGCAGCTGAAGACCAGAACCTTGATTGGAGGAGGCATTCTTAGATGGTAAGGAAGGTTTAGCATTAGGTATCCGCTGCACTGTCGGCACAGGGGCCTGGGGTTTCTTTTGTCCATTGGGGGAGCTTAGTGTATGCTGAGTGGTCCCTTGAACCGGGTGTTTGGATGTATTCAAATTCAACGCTGCTACCCCTTTTGATTTACTAGCAGCTGCTTTCAAATCCAAGCTTGTCCCGCTGCTCATGTTGGAGATGGACAGTTTACCGTCAGTGACATTTCTGCTCTGGCTGGATTTGTTCATGGAGGCCGAGGCAGGTTGGACCGACGACCTGCCGGATCCCACGGGGCTCATGGAGTTTTTAACAGCCCCACCCTGGGCCAGAGAGCTCCTGTTCTGACCACTGACTGCATCCCGGGCCGAGCCCCGATGGAAACCCATGAAGGTGAAGCTCGCCGGGTGAACAGGCTTTTTGATGGCTCCTGGAAGATCTGCATCTTTGGTCGTCTTCAGGATTTTGCGAGAGCCCTTGTTCTGTGGAAATTCCTTCATCTCGGGGGGCAGAGGCTTCCTGCTTCGTTTCTTTGGGGGCTCCTGTTTCGCCATGACGATCTGGGCCTTCTTCTGAGGGACGGGATGCAGCTCTCTTGCTCTGACACTCGGGTTTGCCTGTTTGACGTGGCTGTCATCATCTTCGTCCTCTGATGAGGATGAAGAGGACGAGCACGACGATGAGGAATCGGAGGACGATGATGAGGAGCCAGATGAAGAGCTGCTTGACTTTGCAGCTTCAGGAACGTTATCCTAAATTTTAAGCAGCAAATATTAGACATGTTATTCGAACGTCCAGACAGAATGATGTCCTGCTTTGAACTGTACTTACGAGGATTTTCCGTGGTCGTCCTCTGGGCCTTTTTCCTCTTTTCCGCATCAGAAGCTCCTTTTCTTGCTCTCTATAATGAAAACATAGTTAAATAATATTAATTACATGATAACATTTTTATTGCACTTGCACTGTTTTCACTTCTATATTGTTCTTCTTCATCTGAATTCAATGTATCTCCTCGAGGCAAAATATCAATAGAATTGTACCCAAAATGCCTCACATGCTTAACATCTGTTTATCCACGGGCACTACAATTTACCAACGGTGCATTAACGCCTCACTGCAGGCTACAGTAAGCCGCTGAGGTAGCTATGCACAGAGAAGCCTCGATTCTTCACTGGGCTACAGAGCAGCTAAAGTAGCCAGCAACCAACTTTGAAAAGAGTGAATTGAGGCATACTAATATTTACAATAGCTGAAAGCAAGTGATTTTATCTACATGGATTTTTATTGATGAACAGGATGCTCTATTAGCTGTTCCTGCATTTTAAACATCAATATTGTAATTGGGTTCATTTTGTTGTGATTAATATTCAACTAACTGTGAAAAAAAGGTCTTTGATTTGACTATTTTTGGGACAATTCTATGCTTTTGTCTTTGTTAAAACGTGGTAGATGAGCTATGAGATTAACTGCAATGTACTTTTTTATCACTATGAGTATTTGAAATATCAGCAGGATTACTGCTACATTTAAAGAGTATTAATTAGGTGTCAATTTTTTTCAAATATTTAAAATTACACTATATTTCTTCCTGGGAAAGTTACCCTTTTTCACACAAATCATCGCTTAATGTGTGTTTAAAGTTTACATGGCTGATTTTAAAATTAAAAGATGGATTTACTTCTTGTTGAACGCAGCCAACAGTCTGGGGTCAAGGATGTTTTCTTGGGGCTCCCAGCTGTTGTGTCTGAAATAAATTAAAGTGAGGAGCGTCAACACATCACAGTATTCATCAAAATCAAGAAAAAGCAAGGTGGCCCACAAAGATTAAATGTACCCTTCAGCTGCAGCAGTGACCCCAGATTTTAGAAAGTGACCTTTCGACAGAGTCGGTTCATTCAGGAACAGAGGACTCTGTTGTTCCAGCAGCCATAAACTTAGCATAGACAACCTGTGTGTTACCTGAGTCAAACTATTTAAAGGTTGGTTGAGAAAGACCATTCATTACATCTCAAAGCAGCACAACAACTACAGTCTACGACTCAATAGAAATGAATAGAACAAAGCTACAATTTAGCTTTGTGTTATATAGACAAGTAGATCAGCACAATAACACACTCTGCAGAAAACCAATTCCTCACAGTATCTTAATACTATACGAATACATTCTAATAATTAAACATCAGGCTTGTCTCATTGCACGTCAACCCATTATCAATGGCTGTACAATCAAGCATTAATCGTCTAAGCTCCGAGCAGTCACATTTTTCCTCACCGTGGGCTCGTATTTCACGGCAATATAAAGTCCTGAACTTCTATGGAAACAGCACAACCACGAACAGAGGAGCAGGGAAACTCAAAAAGGTTGCTATGTAGTTTAACAAAGTTATAATGCCTTAAAAGAATAAGTTAAACCCTTTGATTATTTACGCATTTATTTACATTTATTATAATGACAGAAAAACTTCAACGTGCATTTTTCCAAGTATCCACAGGTGTTACCAAAGGCTGGGAAAAAGGTGACTCTACATAGTCTAGATATTTTACTTTTTGTACTTTTAATTTGCCTTAATATTTGTGTCTTATCTGCTCGGTGTAAACACAGCCTGCAGTTCAGCCAAATAGCCCAGAATTTGGAGTGCAGATTTTTTATTTACTTTTTTTTTCTCTACAGAACCTAGTTGGAACAAAAGGTTTGTTTGTAGTAAAATATGTAATTGAGACATGTAGTTTAAAGTGATTTGGATAAATTGTCTGTAGGTGTGAATGTGAGTGTGTTTGCTGGTCTCTCTCTATGTGGCCCTGTGATAGACTGGTGACCTGTCCAGGGTGTCCCCTGCCTTCACCCTGAGTCAGCTGGGATAGACTCCAGCCCCCCTCATGACCCTTCTGAGATTATTACAATCTTTGTCTGTGGCAGATGCTATAGCTTTGGTGATATTTTACAGACAATGTGCCTCGTAACCCCCCCAGCTGGATTTTGAGTTCAGAGGGGTAAATGATGAAGTCAGTATGTGAATGACTTGAGCAGCTACAAACACCTTTCTGTGTTTATCATTATGAATCATATTATTGCACATCAAGGTCAACAGGATGCAGTATAAAATCTTTCAGAGATGCCAAAGAAATATGCGGAGAGTCGGTTAAAGGCAAACTGTTGTGTGAAACATCACAGAGGGTACTTAATAATCAGTCTCCCATGGCTACAAAATCAGACTCAGTTATCTTTGTTTCCACAAGGAGGAAAAAAAAAACTAAGTGCCTGATTATGTCTGTTTAAAAAAAAAAAAAGAGGAAGAACATCTTTTAAGGTCATGGAAGGCCTGACATTTATGAAAACTTTGTATTGATTACTGCGGTACAGGATGGAGAAATAACTTGCTTCTACTGCCTCAACCATAACGGGAAGATCCAGCCTCATTTCACCGCAGTTACTTTGTCTTTGTGACTTTTTCTCGACCTGAAAATCAAAGCATCTGTTTGCCTGCTTCCTTCCTGCGTAAATGACGAGCTGCATCGAGGGCGTCTAATGATTTGAAAAAGTAGGAGAATGAAAAGTTGCCGAGCTGCAGAAACAAAATGAAAACGGGCCACTTGTGTTTCCCCTTTTCTTCCTTTGGGGTGATCCGAGTCGCATGCATGTATAATGACCTTTCTCCTCATCACTAGTTGTTTGAATGGCCTATTCTGATCAGCAGTGAAATAATCAACCCCCACCCTCTCCCTGCACACACACACACACACACACACACACACACACACACACACACACACACACACACACACACACAAAGGATGTGGGTCTAACAGAAAGCCATGGAGCTGGCAGGCAACAGTGTGCATTGATGGTGGATTACAGCAACAATGTGAAGTGAACAGAAAGGGCAAGTGACAAGAAATGAAGGCGTAGTGGAGCTATAGAGGCAGCAGGAATAAAAAAATAAAAAAAAACAACAGCAGATGTTTTAAGTATACATGAATACAACACCATATAGCTTAGTTAGATAGCAAATATCCATCAACTATAGCACATTTGGCTCAATTATTTAACCACAAAAAAACTTGGTAAAACAAGAATAAAAATGAATCCAACACCAATGATCTGAATAAACAGGAATATTAAACGCACACGAAGCAGATCCAACCTAAAAAGTATCTGCTTTAGCTTTCTGCTAACTTCCAACTGTTCAGTTGTTATGAACAAAAGACGGCTAAAGGCTCAATTTGTGAGCTGTATTTGAACAAACCGCCCACAGAAGCACAATGTTTGTAGTAGCTTTGTCTCGGTGCTTCTTTTTTTTTTGTTTTGTTTGTTTGTTTGTTTGTTTTTACCAAATCGAACTAACTGTGTAAGAAACAGTTGGGCCAAAAAAAAACAAAAAAAAAACGCAACAAGCGACACGTTGTTGTTGTTTTCATTGTTTCGGGCTGAGCAGCACCACTTGTACTTACTTGGATGACCATCCCCTCCACTTCACCAGAAACTCCAACTTTCCCTGAAAGAAAACCAGAGCGCGGACAGGGTTGGTGAGCAGCCGAGCACACGGACACAAACCAAACCAAACAGAAAACACGGATAAAGAGGAGTTTCACAGCTCTGACCTTTCTCAGGCGTTTGTTTAAAATGCATTCCGCATCAAAAACCTGCTCTCCCACGGCGCTCAGCTCCTCCATGTCTGCCTTCGCCCCGAATAAGAATCCTTTATCAAAAGACCACAGCTGCGTCAAGCTGCTACGCGACAGGACCGGATGCTCGCAGTCCGGCCTTCAAATTAAGAGAAGACAACGCTGGAACGTACCCCTCAAATCATATGGGGCTCTCTGGTCAGCCAGCTCTGGTTTGCTTGAAACTTTTTTTTTTCTCTCTCTCTATTAACTCATAAGCAATACATGTGTCCCATCTGCACGAAATCAGTTGCATTGCACCTGGCGGTATTTGACAGCAGTAATATTTTTACACTTTGTAGAAAACATGTAGAAACATGTAGAAAACAACTAAGTGGACTGATCTAAGTAGTAAACCCAAAACCAATATTTTATCACGAGTTAACATAATTTGAACTGATCTCAGATATAACCTGAGGTGATTTTGTGCAGATGGGTCACATATATTTTAAAAGACACTGTGAAATGTTAGATAAATAAATCAAACACATTCCTAGATAAAGGTTTAACAAATTGCCTGTCAAGCAACTTTCAGCACATTTTTTTTCTCATTGAAATTTTGCGATATGTCTGAGAGACGTTATCTCAGGAACTATTAATTTTAATCATTGTCAGGGAAGTTGCTTTCATGGAAGTTTCATACTCCTGTTACACTTTTAATTATTTCATTAAACTTCTAATTATATGATATAAATATATATATTATACTATGCTTGCCTAATCCAAGTAGAACAGAATTCTGGAGTTGCAAAACTGTTTTCTGCTCAATTTGTTGACAAGGCCTGTAGATGGCTCAAAATATAACTACTTTGTATACACACAGTACATTTACCGAGGTGATGAAAAAATAAACAATCATGCATTAGAAATAGTGACATTACTTTGAAGAAACGTGATGCTGACAGGAGTTATAGTTATGTATATTTTTATTTGAACAGAAATGAACAAATAATAGTTTGGAGGGAAAACGATCACAAACATAGTTTTATTTTGAAAGTGGCAACCAGAAGTGTAATTGCTCCCTGTGTAACTCGACACATTTCCTCGGAGAGAGGCGGCAATTGAGAATGTGGTTGCTAAAACCTGTCACTTGGCGGCCACCGTAGTCTCATCTTAATGTAAATGAAAGTAGAAACACCGAATTATGTGGTAATCAGTACTTTATTCTGGAATCTGACCTCAAAATACAGGTTTTTGGATTTTTAATTCTCATTTTATTGCTTTTAAACCCCTTATTTTATTTTTTTGTGATTTGGTACATAAAAAAATAATATAAAATATACGATAATTAACCTACAACTACTCACAATACCAACTAGGCTTTACAGATGCACTTATTCAAGATAACTAACAATATTGCACAATTTTAAGACAACATAGCACTAGCCTTTCATTTATTCAAACATTAAATTAGGACATATTTCGTAAAGTGCACATAAAGTTTGTTCTTGCACACATTTTAAACAAAACAAACAAAGCACAGCAAAGCAAAAACTTAAGTCTCCATTTAACTCAAAAGTTGCCTTGTACATTTCACTCTGTCCACCCTTTGCTCAATTTGTATTTTCATGCAAACAATTCAAAATGAAGATTTGCACACAGCTCTGCTCTTTGGTTCCTGAGTGCATTTCCTCACATGGAACGAAGGAGGATCAGCCAGAAAGGGGTGGCTGTTTCTCATCTCAGGCTAAGAAATAACATCATTTTTTGTGTGATGATTAAAATGAAGTTTGACATGCGTCTTGCTCTTTGGGAGGATCGCTCACACTTTTTGATCTGAAACACAGAAATGAAGACATTCATTGCAATGCAAATACAAACATGTTGTTATATGAAGTTTTGTTGCTGATGTTGACAAGCGATTCCTACCACAAAAGTCATCCACAATTACTGCTTATATTTTTATTGTATATCTGTGACGAGTTTTACATTGGAGTCAATTAAAAAAATGTATAAAGATGTTGAATGCAATTACCACAATATACAATTTAACAGTAAAAAAAAAAAAAAACACAACAAAAACAAACATTCTTTTCTTAATTTAAAACAACAACAACAACAACAAAATTTCCCTTTTTTGCCAAATGACTTAAAGTAGTAATTTATAATAACTTAGTCATTACCTTTTGTTTTTCCGTTTGCTCTTTGCCCTCTTAAGTATTCTGTGGGACACTGTAAATATAAAAACTAAGACAAGAAATCCAGCTACTGCAGCCAGTCCGTTGAAGAGATTTGGCAGGTGACTCACACCTCCACCTGAGATGAAAAAAAGAAAACAGAGAACATATTCAGGACTTTTCCTGCATAGATACATTTTTCCCCCAAAGAGTTTTTAGCCAGAGCCAAAGGACAATCATCAGTGCCAAAATGATGTGAATTAAAAATAAAGAAAACTGTATAAATACATATATGTTATTTATTTATTTATTTTTTTAAGTTATTTATTTTTTTTGCCTTCTTGCCTTTATTTGACAGGACAGTAGAGAGAGAGACAGGAAAGTGGGGGAGAAGAATGGGGGAGGGACCTGCAGCAAATGGCCATGGGCTGGACCCGAACCCACGACCGCTGTGTCGGGGACTACAGCCCCAGTACATGGGTCACCAGAAAACCATATTTTTTTAAAACCTATTTTGTTATTTGAGGTGTTATTTACACAAGTGTAAAAGATTCTAATAATGTAAAAAATAGTCAGAAATAACAGGAAAATGCACACATTTCTGTCAATTAATCTGCAGAGAAACACGGTGTTGTTTTATTCCTTTTACCTGAGTGTAATTTTGTTACTTTTGTGAAGAAACAGAAGTGCAAAACCTTAAGAAAACAAAGTACTCTGGCACTAAATTCCATCAACCAACCACTTGATGGCGCAACAACAGCAACCTTTACATTCTGCACAATAGGGTTTTAACAGGACAGGCCAGACACAGCGTTACTAGACTTTGCTTACATTGTTCCATATGTTTTTGTATATAGCTGTGTGTTTTGTGTAGCTGCATCTTGTTGCCCCTCTTCAGAGCGATTATAAAAGCTGTTTGTGCTGCATTGTATTTAAATTAAACAACTGTGATTCGTCTTGCAGCATCTTTGGGTGCATGTAATGTGTCAAAATCGTCATGAAAACCAGTTTAAAGTTAGATGATAAACTTGTTTTAGAAAGTTGACTTTTGGGGTAAAATCTGTAAATTCACAAAAGCAGAGAGCCAGAGGAAGAAAAAGAAAAGTAGCATAAAATGTCAAGATGTAGCACATGCTTAAAATGTATGCTTTTGTACTTAAGGCTTACTTTAAGTTTGAGTATTCATGCAATAAAATTAAAAAAGTTCGTACCACAAATAATGAAATTATTAACATTTATACACATTGATTTATGAGTCCAATCTGAGTGTGACAGACAATTCAGGTAGTTTTTATGTAAAATATGACTAAAAGAATCATGTCCATCATGTCAGAGGTGGACCTCAATGACTGACCAGTATTTAAGGATTATTTCACTCTGGTTATATCATCTAGATGATCACACTGAACTCATCAATGAGCCACGCTGCTGCTCTCACTGACATTTTCCTTCATTAACATTTAAGTTTACTCTGACTTAGTCCCACATTCACCATCCTGCAGGCAGAAACACGAGCTCGAGCAGTGTGTATTAATCTGCAGCAAGTAGTTCCAAATAATTTAAGTTAAAAAGTAAAACTACATATTTGTGACCTGCTTTATTGATTTATGTCTTCAGTAGGAACCAGCGGAACCAGAGTCAGGATTTCTTGCATGGTCCGTTAATTATCTTAGAACTAATTAAAAAAAAATACAGTCTTTCCAAACTTACCACGAGCCACGCCAGGTGCACTTTGTAGTTTCAACCTAGAGTAACCCTACATCTGATTTGGACACACGTGAAGTCAGACATGATGGATGAATGGCCTAGTAATGAAGGAGCAGGTGTTGGAGCGACACACTTTTGGGGCCACGGGGAGAGACTCATTAGTCTGATATGAACTCACCCCGAGTCGTCACCAGCATGTGTTTGGTGGCATTCAGGTGGCCGTCATTGACCTCCGGCTTGATGCCCAGGATGTGACACATCAAGGGGTAGATGTTCACCGTCTCAAAGGGCCCCACCTCCAGGTTCCTGTGAAACGCCGGACCCACTGCCCTGAAGAAAGCCTTCATGTCCATGTCTTGGTTGTCAAAGCCGTGCTCTCCCTTGTTGAACTGAACTGGGAAATACTGCAAGGACAGAGGGGATAACATAACTCGCATGACCCAGTTTGTTAGATTCAATTAGAATGTAACTTTCAAAAGGCAGTCATTTTAATAACGGCTCAACGGGGTTCCACGTCTCGGCCTGCTCCCGCTCTGTCAGCAGAGGGAGGTATTGGCCAAGTGAAAGCGTTGTTTCTGTGCTGGAGAATGGAGGCCTTTTCTCTCTTTGTGACTGCTGTCAGCCACTGAAGGTGCATAAAAGAGATTTTAAATCTGTCTTGAAATTCTCCATTTTCATGAAATACTCATAAGGCATCAACTCCTTTGATAATTTAGTCGTGTATATTATAGCTATCGCTGGAATCATGTTATATAAATATCAGTATTTAGACTTATCTTAGAAATGATGTAACACTCTTTACATACTTTTCTATCTTTGGGATCAAGCTAAATGGGGAAAAAGCCATAAAGGGAGCGAACAAAGAGTCAGATAATGCTGTCGTGGTCATGGCCAGTCATAACCTGTAGACTTAAGATAACTCATTTTATCAGTGAATTCACAGGACTGATTATTTTCCCCCTATTCAACATATGGAGACATTTTTTTAAATATAATTTTGCTCTTTAAATGAAGCTATGATTTGATAGTTCTCAGCACTGACTGACACATTCAGTTGCAAAGTTGCTGCACAGTGGAGTGACTGAGTGAGTGTGGAGCCAAATGAAAATGCTAATTTTGAATTTTGAGGCATGAATAGCTTCATGAAGCATTTGAGAGCACTGCATGTCATCAGCCAGGCCTGGATTATCCTGAGGACGTGCAAATGCACTTGATTAAAATTGTAATGTACTAAGATTAGAATTTAACTCTGGTTGAAAAGAGCCCAGTTTCACCATTTCCAATGAGCAAATTTTAAGTAATTTAATTATTTCTGTAGTTGAGACATGAAGATATTTCAGGAATGAACTTGATGCCACATCCAGATAGTTTACTGGCTATTTATCTCTATTGGTTCATAAGTGCCTGTCATTTGATTTCTTCATGGCCACTTAGAAGGATCATAATCATATAAATGGCCTGACTTGTGTTAGTAAGTTGCCATTACAACAGGAAAGCCAAATACCTTTTTAAGGTTACCCTCTGCAATTTGGCATGTTGCATGGGCACAAAGAGCAACTATTTACCTAAAAGGGTAAATCAATAAGACTTGCTTTGGGCAGAAAACTGCTGCCGTGCACATCTCCTTGGTTTTAAACTTTCCAGCTTGTTGCACATCTGACCAAAACATAAGTCACTGATGCAAGCATATGATTTGATGTCTGATCACTGCTGCAGCTGAAATCTTGCCTCCAGCCTCATCTGTGTAACAACCGATTCTTGAGTGAGAATGACAAAATTTGAATATCTGTCAACTTACCCCGTTTATAACATATCCAGTATCAGCCCATAAGATGATGGGGAGGATGCGATCATTTTTGGTGAAGTGAAGGCGCTCTGGCATCTCCTCCTTCTTGTACACATGGAGGTGTGGATGAGCCCCCTTCAAGGCGTTGTAAACCTTGTCTAGCATGCCCGGCTTTGGCAACAGCATCCCAGAGGGGCCGTAGTCCACCAGGTGGAAGGACAGGTCACGGAACGAGAAGCCTGGGATCTTGGACAGCGTGATTTCTTCCACCAGACTGCCACGGTACACCTTGGTCATGCCGTGGTCAGATGTGATGATGATATTCAGGCGGCTGCTCAGCCCGTGTTGTTGAGCAGAGTGTCGAATGTAGCCCACTGCTCGGTCCACTTGTTGGACCATTTCTCTGAGCTGAGGGGAGTCTGGGCCATATCTGTGGCCTGTGCCATCTGGCTCACCAAAGTACAGGGACACGAAGTCCAGATCCTGGTCCCTGAACCAGCCCATCACCTTGTCTGTGTTCTCTCGCCAAGCGGTCTCGTTCTTGTAGTTGTAAAGCGGTGGCTCCCATTCCCGCACCATAGCAACCTCTCCCTGGTAACTGGAAGGTGTGCCAGGAAAGTGAAGGGAGCCAGCTTTTAGGCCCTGGAAGGGAAGGAAAAAGAGGCCACATTAACATAAATATGACACATGTACACATGTTGACAAGCATGCAAAGGGTTCGCATATGTTCATACTGTGGGTCAACATACAAGGAAAGCAAATCAGTAGTTGCTGAATTTTGATTGCTTCTCTTAAAGCTACAGCTGAACCTTTCAGGCAGACTTACAGCAGCTGCCATTTGCATGCAGTTAACATCTATGCCTGCAAAATAATTTGCAATATAACTGCAGTGATCTACCTGAAATCATTCAGCAGGCCTTCAGAGGTGTTTTGTCAAGAGAAATGGTTTCTATTGCTGTAAACAGCAAAACAGTCTCTCACAGTGATAAGATGGAAATTGTGCTTCACCGACCTGTCTCTGTGCTGTGATCCAGATAGGCAGAGTGCCATTGTCCCACCACTCATTCACAAACAGAGTCTGATAGTACGGCCATTTCTCACCGGTGGCTGTGTCGAACCACATGTTGTGGATTACCCCGTGATTCTCAATGTAGCGGCCTACAGAAGAGAATCACTGTCAGTCTGCTTGCACTCATTATTCATAGCGTGACACATTCACATTAAAAATTCTATCAACTTAACGGGCTGAGTGGCATGACGCTTTTGGACAAGGTCTTACGACCAACTTCGGAGATTAGAGGAATTTAATTTCAAGGAAGTTAAATTTCTTTTAGTAGGCACTGATGATTCGAGAGTCAAAATAAGAAAGGGAACAGAGAATTCTTCCCTCAGTCATCCAAGCATAATCATCTTACTCAGCTATAAAAGCTGTTGGACCCTGGGACATTCAATTACAACTAATTCCTTTTTTTCCTGTGGCTTTTTTTTCAATCCTTGCAAAGTAAACTCCGAGTGGTTCCACTATTCCGCCATGATATGCAGATCCCGTGCCAAGTGGAAGCGCTGTGGTAGAAAATGAAACACTTTACCTGTCAAGAGGGTGAAGTGTGTAGGGCTGGTGACGGTGAGGTAAGGAGGTGTGACATACGCAGCTTTGACTCCATCCTTGGCCATTTTGTCAAGGTTTGGAGTGTCCACATCACGGTCATAATCCCACCTGAATCCATCAAAGGAGATCAGCAGCACCTTCTGTCTCTCTTTGTTTACTGGAGCTCCGAGGATACACGATGCCCAGAGGATGCAGAGGAGACTCGCAGTCCACATCATGGCAAACACAGGCGCTTCACAGGATGTTAACTGATTCTACCCTTCAGCTAAAACTGTCATTCAGAGGAAGATCCCCCTCTTGTCATCTCTCCCGAGGGTTCTAAGGTGCACAAGTTGCGAGCAAAGTTTACCCATGTTATCTGCACCATTGATAAGAAAGGACTTTATCTGTGCCGTTCTGCAGTGCATGTGGCCTCATGTTTATGGGCCGATTTTATGGCGGGGAGCCGTGTTCACAGTGAATTTTCCCCCTTGTTTTGCTCTTGAGGACTGACAGTAAAGCAGATTAATCTCTCCAGGCATCATGGCTGTTTGTTTCCGCCCTAACTTGGTTGTTGATGCTGTCTTTCTGTTTGTCTGCCTGCCCGTCTGTGTGTCGGCGTTTCCTGTGAATCACTGACAATGGAGGAATGACACTTTGATGGGTTTCACCTTGGGTTGGGATGGTGCATGATTGATCTGACACCAGGAAAATGAAGAGGAGAATGAGAGTATATATCTCGTCGTCAGCTAGCAGTGGTCTCTCGGGAAGAAAAGACCCTAATAGACATATTCATTTCATAACTCTAATGTGTATATTAGCCCCAGGATATTGTGAAAAGATCTTTAAAAATTTACATTGATTTTTTTTTTTTTAAAGTGGCAGTGGCCGTGAGGATGGACACTCTATTAAAAATGAACTGCGGACCTCCTCAGTGTTTCAGCTCAGATCATACTCAGTGTTCTCACCCGCACATTATATATCACTGCGTTGTGATGTAACCTTATCAACGTCCATCAAATTGCTAGACAAGCTAACTCTTCAAATTTGTTCTTTATTGTGTGTGTCCTTGGCAGAGGTTCAAGGGAATAGTCTAATCTTTATGGAGATAAGCTATAACATTCATCAGCTTTCATTTACCTCATTCATATTCATTAGCTTTCTCATATTAACTCTATCCGCTCGTCGTCCACTGTCAGCAAGATTTGGAGGAGTGTTTTGGACTGCTGAGACCAGTGAAAGTCTCAGATCTCTGCTATGAGAACTTTATCAAACACACACACCCTGAACTTGTGGGGCAAGCAAACTTTATCTGACCCTCTCCAATCCTGCACTGGATTTCCACAGGGATTCTTACATTTTCTTGAAGAAGAAAAGTGAGGTTTTTGCCTTTAGCACTCCCTGCTGCCCATACACAACCACTGCAGTGCAACTTCCCCAGACGGAAAGCCAAAACAGCTTCACCGCTGTGAGACAGCATGTACAAGACCACTACACAAATTAAGGCATTTCTCAGGCTGAGGATACACGATTGTGCCTTTTAGCTAGGTTTCAATGAACTTAGACTTTAGATTAACTTACATTAGATCTTCAAATTTTGGACCATCTGTATGAGATTCCTCTGAACATCAGTGATCTGAAAAGTGCAGTTATCATTATTATTTATTTATTTATTTTACAAATTCCTGAATCTGTCACTGTGACGTCAACAACCTGACACGTCACAAAATTCTTAAAATTCAGCTCGTCTTTCGATGGAATTCGTTTGAGTTGTTTTGTTTTGTTCTTTCATGTTTAGCGACAAACTCCCACGTGCTGTCTCCTTTGCTGCTGGTTTGTTTTATACGGTGTTTCTCTTAAAACAACTTTTCATGCTGTTCATAAAGACAACCACATGCATACAATGCGGAGATATCGATAATCTAATCAGAAAAGTGCATTTAAACAACAAATGTCAACCAAATATTATCATAAAGTCAAAGCATGAGTCACATTTAGCCTAAAAGAATGTATGAAAGAAAATATCCAAATGTTCTTTTCATGGACCATATGACAGATGTGTCTAACTTTGTGCTCCTCTGATTGGACGCTTTACCTAAAGTATATATGTGTGTATCTATGTATATACATGGAATGCTTGCACTGCTTTTTATATACCTGATGACAATTGTTAAATCCAAAGAGTTTGTCAGCTTTGTTGTAGTCCCACTGTCCTCAGGTGCACCACAGTGACACATTCGGCTTTTCAAAGACATTTTTTCAGTTATTTGATGACACACGGTACCGTTGACTCTTTAATGATTACTCCCTTGAGATCTAGATAAAAAGACAAACGCAAAATAATTTTTCTTTTCGTGATCCTGTTAAAGCCTATTTAGTTTAACTTAAAGCGCCTCTGAACAAACATGTAGAATAAAGCTGCTTAGTTGCAGTCAGAAAAACAAACAAACAAAAAAAAAACATTACTTACATTTGCTGTGTTTGAGTTTCAGTGCTGCATACCGGGATGCAAGGTTTTATTCTAATCTTTATACAATAGACATAAATGTCACCAGAGATGTATAAAAATCTGTTTTTTGTAAACAAGTTTTAAACCATTTCCCTTCCCTCTGGAGTCAGGATCACAACATTTTCAAATGAAAAGATTCTTGCGAATATTGTCAGGGTTAAAACCACTAACTAACTCATCTCACAAACAGAAAAACAGTTGAATTGAAAGCACACTAAAATGTTTACTCCAAATGTGAAATACATAAACACGGCGGCCCTGTTATAGGTGTAAATAAATGCTTAACTGCATCTGTATTCTGCTCACTTCAGAGTCTGAATGGCAAGCTGCTTCTTCCCCTGCTGTGACTGGAAGTAGACCATCAAGTTCATGCCAGCGTGCAGAGATCGATGTGTTTTGAATTGTGAGCAAACAAACTTTTAATGCATGAATGGCTTATTATCAGGTTACGTGCAAGCAAGTCCAAGCGTAAAACTTCAAACCGCAGGAAAGCTCCACTGGAGGTGCACTGTATTCTCCTGTGTAGTTCTTACTATGTAACTACAAATACAACACTTCACTACGACATTGTAAGAACATGTCACCATAGTTACTGTCATACTGGATAAAACTGCTACGTAGTTTTATCAGGTGTGGTAGCAAAAACAAAAAATCCTAAAAACATAGCAATAATGGTGAAATGCTCGAATATTAAACACTGTAAATACAGTAGCTCCTTAAATACAGTAAAAAATGTGTAAGTTGATGGTCAAATGCTGTAATTGAATGAATTACCCTTTGTAAGAAGACACATTTTTTACTGTGAGCATCATTTTCAATTTTGGCCTGTTTTTATTCAGTTAACATATAAATAAACATTTTTCTTCTTCTACTGTGATTTCACTAAATATTTAATATTTAACAAAAAAAGTAGACAGTATATTGTCAAAAAACAAATTACAGTTATAATAGATTAAAACATACTTTTTTCACAGTGCAGCTCAAACAAGGCTGCCTTAGAATTTTTTTTTTCTATATAATTTAACTTTTAATACTTTTAATTTTGCTAATACTTCAGCACCTTTGATGCCTGATGTCATTCTGCCAAAGTAGTATTTTTGCTTTTACTTGATTGTTTATATGATAACAATGTTTTTAATGACACTACAGATAGGTAAAGAGGATGCAACAACAGCAAATGACACCAGAAGCTGCATTTGTTTCTCTGCTATGCGGAATTTAAGCTCTTTTCAGACACGAGATACGTAACATAGTTGCTTCATCTGTCTGTTAAAGCGGCGGCATTCTGTCAGTCAGACAAAGGTCACTTTAACGTTATTGTTCCTCACAGCTTCGTTCAGACATACCCACCACAGTGATGAAGAAAGCACAAGATATTTGTCAACCACGCAGGATTGGACAGGATATCAAGTAATTGATATATATATAACTAATAAACAAAAGACTGAATCTAAATCGGCCGTGTAACGAATGATTTACCTGCAGCTTATAAACTGTGACTCTGTGTGTGTCAGCTCACCTGTCTGAGGTGAAGAAAAGCACACAGTGTGACTTGCCATTAGATCCTGATTGATCCTGTCTCAATGTTAGGGATAATTTGTCATTATAACTAATTAATGAAGTCACTGCTGTTGTGCCAGGTGCAAATGTGCGCAACTCCCTCAGTTTGGAGACGCTTATATGGATCCTGCTGCTGTCTGGTGCTGCAAATACAGCTAGGGAAATAAGTAGTAGCCCACCTGTTGTTTGCTTTACAGTGTCTACACAAAAGGCCTTCAACATTGAGAATTTTGTTAGGATTTTATCAGAGCTGTTAAATAATACAGTATCTTCTAAAAAACCTGAAACAAAGTTTTATTGATTATTTCATTTTATTGAAAGTGTAAAAATGTCAAAATTCACACTATAGATGACCAAGAACATGTATTGTTTCACCACTATTTTGTGTATACGTTGTAAAAATGAAAGATATTTTAAAGTAAATTATCACTCAACAGTTATGAGATGATAAGACTGTTATCTAGGTGCTGAACAAAGAGAGATACAGTCAGGGAGCTGTTGCCAACTGGCTTGGAGTCAGCAAAGCAAATGTCCATTACAACCTTTAGAAGGAAATGGAGTGTGAAAGCCTTAAAGACAAAGGAAACAGCAGAAAACAGTGGTGTTTAGGGCACTGCATGTAATAAACTCAGAGTAAAGACTCTACAAACAGCTGAAAATGAGAAACTAAAGTTGAGCTCCTGTTAACGTTGTTTAAACCTGGATTACTTTTATTTTTCTGACCTGTTCATCTCTGTCTTCAAAACAGTAAAGTTTTATTTTCATTGACATTTCAGTTTGTAATAGATGTAAACTTGTACAGCAAAGTGAATGAGAAGCTTGTTTTATGATTGTGTGTCTTGTGCAAGAGTCTTGACCCAAATCACTACACACAACTCAAAGTATGTCTTAACGCGATGGCCTGCAGCTCAGACTTGTGCCGTATTGACAGTGATATTAAAATTTGACAGGGTCCAACCTGGTAAGATTGCTGTTGTGAAACTAAACAGGATATTAATTCACACATGAAGCCAGCACATTCAGATTCACCTAAAGGAGGGCTGAATGGGGCTTTAGTGAATTTCAGCTCATTGTTTAGCGTCAGGCCACCTGCCTGACACTGTGATACCCATTCAGCTCCAAACAGCAGACAGATACACTTAAAGACTAGCTGGTAAACCAAGAACAGCCAAAACTGAGTAAGTTCTGGGCTCAAATTCCCCAGCTGCCCAGAAACACACCTGCAAATTAGCACTAATGTTGCTCAGTAATTGCCGGATGTGTAAAGCAGCAACTGTTTGCCAGCAAGTTTGAAAAGTCAGCATGAGAGGTGTCAGAGCGTGGTTGTCATAACATGTTTCTGCTCACCCCAAGTGGCCAAAAAAGTAGTTATTGCAGGTTTAAGCGAAATATTTCTTTAACCACTGACCTACCCTTCATGCTCTATTACACATACGCTCTAAAAGTGTCTCCAGTGCCAGCTTCCTGCACTGGCACTGACAGTCGCATTGAACATAAACGGCTGAGCCATGCGAACATCTTTCATAGAAAAATGGGTGGCTCCCTCGTCCCCACTCCTCGGTATTTGGCATGTTGTGATGTGTGCTGATCCATCGTGAATCAGGCCAACAGCTTCCAATGGAACGGTCTTATCAGGGAAACAGACCAGGTTTTAGCAGAGGGACTGGACGTGAAAGAGGGTGGCAGCACCTGGTGCGGCAGAATAATAACCACGGTGCTGCGAGGAGAGGACTGTTTCACACCTGTCAGACAACCATGCTGAAGCTGAAGAAGGCTGGAGAGGGTTTGAGTGTGTGTATATGTGTGTGTGTGTGTTAATGTGGCTGTGTAATGTTTGCTGGTGCAGTACAGTACATAATCACACATGGTCAACATGTCATGACAGCAAAGGGCTCGCGGCCAGGCACTAGCTGCAAGGTGAACATTCAGGCAAAGCTGCTCTTTTTAAAAATTCATTTAGTCCTTTTAGTTAAAATTGAGTTGCACCGCTGGTAGCTGGGGGGAGCATTAACTAGCTAATGTCCATGTCGGTGCTTTATCAAACTAAATTTACACTCGCACTGACCTTGAGTGGCTCTCTGTTTATCTGGACAAAGCTCGTACGTGAATGCTGCTCCCGTTATGTGTGTTGACATTAATTTGATAATGGAGAGATTAACATTTAGGGAGGTCGGCAATCATTTCTGTCTGAATAGCACAATAACATACAATATTAAACCTGAACTGCAGGGATCTGACAACAAAGATTTCTATAAAATAATAGCTTTTTCTTCAACTGGCCACCGACATGTAATTATTGTCATTATCTTAATTGCACAAATAGTCTATCAAAAAATTGCTCCTTTGTTTTTCGTTGCTCTTAGAGGTTGTGTCTCCAGCAGTGATTTTATGCTACATGAAAATGTATGAATTGTAGTTAAAGATCAACTAAATCACAACATGAACATACAGTTTGTGTTTATGATGGTTCTTTTAGGAAGTTGATAGAGCTTAATTTTGCCATATCATAGTGAGATGACTGTGTGTTATAGAACTGTCTTGACCAATAAGAATGGCATAAATATCACTATTTTTAAAGGAAATACAACATTTTATAGCAATATGTAAACTCTTGAATATGAATATTTTGATAAATTGTCATGCCTAAAAACAATATTTAGTGAGAATTCTGTTTTTGTTTTTTTGTTTTTGTTTGTTTAATCTCGTCCTTCTCTGAAACAATATGTGATCATAAAACTTAATTGAAATCCAGAATAATCAGATTGCTTTGACATCAGCGGTTTTTACCAACACAGTCCACCTTTTAATAGTACATAAAAATACTTTTGTAGTTTTTGCTCACCGGTGGCACACACATTCCACATGCATCAAGATACTCTTATGGGGTCATATGCATTTCAACAACTGCAGACATTATTACTCCACAAACAAGTAGTAGTACACCAATCAAAAAGAAAAGAACAGGCTGGTGGAAACAAACAAAAAAACAAACGAAAAAGAGCTCTTTAAACCCACTTTACATTACCCAACCAGCACCGAGACAGTGTAGTGAATATATCAGAGCATTTAGCAATTAAAGATGAAGATATTTCCCTCAGGAATAGGTAGAGACCAAAAACCAAGCTAAAGGAGATGGGATATTGGACTTAAATTTCCCAGGTGGCCAGAAACATGACGTCAAATGAATGTTAATGTTGCTCGATGGAACATGGATGGAAAGAGGCCTGCCACTAATTACAAATTTTCTATCAATTAATCTATCGACTGTTTTACTGATTAGTTGATTAATCTAAGTGACTCATTTTCCTCCAAAACAAACTGTATATCAGTGTATAATGCCGCAAAGTATGAAATGTAAGCACAGGCTTCCATATTGAAGTGCACAACTGTAGGCTTAAACTGGCAACTCCAACATCCATCCATCATCTCTCCACCTTAATCCTCACCAGGGTCATGGGGGGCTGGAGTCTATCCCAGCTGACTCAGGGTGAAGGCAGGGGACACCCTGGACAGGCCGCCAGTCCATCACAGGGCCACACACAGAGACAGACAACCAAGCACACTCACATTCACACCTACGGACAATTTAGAATCACCAATTAACCTCAACATGTTTTTGGACTGTGTGGGAGGAAGCCGGAGAACCCGGAGAGAACCCTCGCTGCACAGGGAGAACATGCAAACTCCACGCAGAAAGATCCCGGTGCCCCCACCAGGACGTGAACTGGTGACCTTCTTGCTGCGAGGCAACAGTGCTGCAACTCCAACATGATAGGAAAAAACATTTAAAAGAAGGCTTGTTATTTAAGTCAGTAGTGCAACTCTAAAAAAGGCCAAGTTCCCATTAAACCTCTTGACAAGGTGAAAAAGTTCAGTCTGTATCACAGACAAAGTACAATTTTGGCATGGTGGATATTTTACAGTCCTGGAGTCATTTTCTCATCATTGTGGGACTGTTCTTAGAATTCGTAGTAGTTTTGAGTTCTGTGTAGAGCTAGCAAAAAAATTCACCACACAGCTGTTGTCTTTGACCTTGTGTGGTGAGTTTGTCTGATGATGTTGCAGACAAAATCAGGATGTTAGTGGTGCAGAGCAGCAGTTGGAAGTTGGAAGTGGCTGCTGGTTCACATGCAGTCTTAATGAGCCATGTTTAAATCACTATTTCCTACTTGTTTCATTGTCTGACAACAGGCAAAGAAAAATCTATAGATGAGAACAGGTTTGTTGGGAACATGCAGTTATGTGAGCACAGTGAGATGGAGAGAAAAATGTAAAGCCTCTGTGCCAAACAGCGCTTGTATGTTGTCTCTTCAGGTACTTGTGTGCTGTGCTTTGCTGCTCTCGTATGACACTAAAACTTTGCACAGTTTACCAACCACCTTTTTGTTCTGTTACAACTGGAAGGTTTTACACTAAACAGGGTTGGACTTTGTTGACCTGCCATTGTCTACAACTGCAGAGCTCACAGCAGCTCACCAATGACTGGAGCCAAAAATGGCTGACATTATGACATTAGTTTTAGTGAATTCAAGTAAAAAACAAACAAAAAACAATAACAACCGTGCAGTGGCTAGAAATATTGAAGCTGGTGCATTTTCAGTGTATAGAAGGAAGTTCATATTAACTTAAAAGGTAATATGTAAGAGTTGTGTTTTGTTTCTCCAGCAGTTTTTTGATCAATAGAAAACTCTGTTTCAAAAGTCCAGACTGACTCGTCCTTTGGTGCAAATGTCTGGATTTTGAGAATCTCTGATACACACAATAAGTTTAGTTGACGAACCTTGAATGTGGAAGAAATGTGTATGTTTAAAATTAAGAAGAGGGTTAAGACAAGCTATAATTAATCGCTCCCTTATTGACAAATCACACAAAAAGACCAAAAGCAATAATAAAGTGACCCTGTTAACAAGTGTTGCTTGTATGTCCAAAGCTGTTAAACTTATCCTCCTGTGCCATAGAGCTCCATTTTGTCCAAAAATGATTAAAAACACACCAGTGAGTCACACTGCTGCACTGGCTGACATGTTCCTTCATTATCATAAATACTCACTCGGGTTTATTTTGACTAAAGTCCATTTACACGATTCTGCTGCGTCAACTTCCCATTAGAGCATCAAATATAGATTAAACCGCAATGGAAACAAATCCAAACAAATGCACCACATAGCCATGTGTGAGTAAAGCTTAATAACAACTACAGTGCCGTTGTAGCACATTTCAGCTTCATGGAGACTTTCGCATGGTGACATTTAACCAGTTAAACTTCCACAATGATCTCTGCTTGCTAACACTGAACTGCTGGTAGTCCGACTTCCTGGCTCCTCAGGTTGCCATAATGTTAAATAGTATAAGAGACTTCACCTGGTGGCCTGACAATCTCATCTACAACACATTTTCAGACATGCAAGTCCTTCTTCTTCTGCCTCCGGTGACCTAACGGTTGCCACATCCATCTTTTATACACAGTCTACGTTCTTGAACTCACCAGCTCACCTACAACTTTGCTCAAACACCGTAAAACTACTCTAGGCTACACATGGGCAGGTTGTTATATTGAAGTAATTTAGTCATACATGTTCAAACTGCCCGTGCAGCGTGGGTTCTCTCCGGGTTCTCCGGCTTCCTCCCACAGTCCAAACATATGTTGAGGTTAATTGGTGATTCTAAATTGTCCGTAGGTGTGAATGTGAGTGTGCTTGATTGTCTGTTTGAAGTGTAGCCCTGTGATAGACTGGTGACCTGTCCAGGGTGTCCCCTGCCTTCGCCCGAAGTCAGTTGGGATAGGCTTCAGCCCCCCTGTGACCCTACTGAGGATTAAGCGGTATATACGGATGGATGGATGGATGGATGGATGGATGGATGGATGGATGGGATGTTCAAACTGGAAACTGATTCTGAAGAATGATACAGGAAGCCTCACCTTGAGAGTTGAAAGGACTGATTTCTTAGGTTTGCTACGTATGAAACTCAGGAAGTTTGAATTAGTATTCTTTTTTTACTGACATTGGTACGCTGCAGTTTCAAGGTGGAAATGTACTGCTATGGCGTTAACTGCTGAAACCGCCCACGATATTTCTTCAAGCATAAAAATATCACAGTTTGGACATGTTAACAAGGAAGAAAACTTGAGTTGCATCGAAGGTGGTTTTCAAGCTGTACAAGTTGTTGTTTATGCTTTTCACTTAGAAATTCTGGCTTGTTTGTGGTTAAACAATCTTTAAAATCAGCCTCCTGCTGACTTGACGGACAACAACATGAAAATATAAATTAATAAATGAAACTTTCAGATACAAAATATATTTGTATTTAATTGCATCGTTGTTGTGGTTTCAACAGATATCTTTATCCAGGAAGGATTGCTTTTCACATTTGGAGCGGACGACACTGATGAGTCAACGTGCAGCATGTATTAAATGGCCATTATTACCGTGCGATATCTCTAACTCTTGCATATGAACCATATGTGCGCACTGTGCATGTGTGTGAGACAGAGAGAGGGAAAATGAAGGTGAGAGAATGAGTAAGAGCTGGGAGAAGAGTGGAGGAGGCTCAGGCTTGTGGAGGCAGCTAGGCTGATTTGCGGCTTCATTCCAGCGCGTGGGCCCTTTCAGGCTCTGTTGCCTGTAACAGGTTGACGTGATAAACTCTGTAGCCGAGCCAGTCAGATGTGGCACACTGGAGGCGCCCTCCTCCTCGCTCCTCTCCCCTTGGCCTGGTGTCTCATTGTGGCACTGTGGGGCTTCAGTGTGCTGGCATTACATTTTCACACGGCAGTAATTGATTTCTTTAATTTGCTTCAAGAGAAACTGTTGTCAGCCAACCAAGCAGCCCCTTTTCAGGCCACTTTAATTAAATGCCAGGTCTTTAGGTGTGATATGAAATTCGTTTGGCTCCTCTGATCTTCTACTCCTCAGACAATTCATTAACATTTTCGTTTCTGCCTTTATGTTTTATACAAAGCTTCAAAAAAGAGCTCATCAGTGACATTTCGGTTCCTGCACTATACATTCAATCATTTATTTAAGTGCATTTAAACTAGAGATTAAGTGCTGTGTGGCTGTTTCACTTGAGATAATACAGAGTTTGTAGAGCCTCTGTCAGCCGAGGAATTCAAGAGAATAACAAAGCAGGCCTCCAGCTGGGTTTCTTTTATTGGAGGCTCTGTTATACTGTATATTGTAACTGTTTCAGGTTCATAAAATGTACCTGAAGACAAGGAGATAATAGAACTAACTACAGTGAATGTCAGACAAAGATTTGAGTCCATATTCTGCACTTTTTCACGCTTTGCTCACTGAGGTGGGGGCACCAGCTACGTCTGTGGTGAACAGGTTTCATACTGATGGCCTTTGTCGCCTTCATGACAATCTAAAGTGTCATTAGGCCTATAATCTTTTGGGAATTATAGGTTTAATAGTATTGAATGTCTTTTACATCTCACATGTAATACCTGATGAAACAACACTGGGCAGGTGTATCTTTAGAGGGAAGCAGCAGAACCATTTATTTCAGCTATAATAGCAGGGCAGCAGGCACACCTCCCTAATAATATCCTGATGCCTCCCCACTCGCTCTGACTCAGAGATCTTCTGAAAGGCCCCTCTCCACTCATCCTCTCAGAGTGGCCTTCCTCTCATGGAGATGAACAGCAGCTGCCTCTTCCTACCTCCCACCATACGTCAACACATCAGCACCACTCTGCCTGCCTGCCTGCCTGCCTTCAAACACCGAAAAAAAAAATATGAGGCCCGCTAAACCCGAAAGAACAGCCTGCTGCAGTTCATGTAACAATATCTGATATATGCTGACAAAAATATTTTCGCTGGCGAATACCTCCATCTTTGAGCGAGCTTGCCTATCAGGATTTTGTGTAATAGTTGTGGAATTGAGTCGAAAATCTGTGGAATGTATAAAAAGAACAGACTGTAGGCTTGGGTGGGATCTATTTTTCATACCTTAATACCCAACCAGCATTGTTCTGCTGTTGTATGTAAGTTTAATAGTAAAAATAATAATGATTTTGAAATTAGAAGCATTTGCCACACATTTAGAATAATATACAAACTACAGTGTTGTGTATTACGAGTTACTTACTAAGTCTTGCCTGTTTTTCACCTATATTGTATTTTGTCACCATAAATATAAGTCAGAGTCGCATCTTTGCTTTTTACGGATGGCATGGTTCTATTGGCTTCATCAGGCCGTGACTTTCAGCGCACACTGGGGCGGTTTGCAGCCAAGTGTGAAGTGTCCAGGATGAGGGTCAGCACCTCCAGGTTTGAGGCCATAGTTCTCTGCCACAAACAGATGAATTGTTCCCTCTTGGTTGGGGGTGAGTTGCTGCCCCAAGCAGAGGAGTTTAAGTATGTCAAGATCTTTTTCACAAGTGACAGGAAAATGAAAGGGTGAGATGGACATGTGGATAGTGGCGGTGTCAGCAGTAATGTGGGTGTTATACTGGACTTTTGTGGCGAAAACGGAGCTAAGCCAAGAGGCAAAGCTATCGATTTAGCAGTCGATCTATGTTCCAACCTTCACCTCTGGTCATTACCTAAAGAATGAGGTTATGGATGTAAGCGGACAAAATATGTTTCCTCTGTAGGGTGGCTGGGCTCAGTCTCAGGGATAGAGTAAGGAGCTTGGACATCCAGGGGGAGCTTGAAGTAGAGTTGCTGCATCTTGAAAGAAACCAACTGAGGTGGTTCGGGCATCTGATTGGGATGGCTCCTGGGTGCCTTCCTTTGGAGGTTTTTGAGGCACATCGAACTGAAAGAGATCCCAGGGTAGGCCCAGAAGTTGCTGGAAAGATGACATATTTCATCTAGGGAGAGGGAGATCTTGAATGCAATGCTTAGTGTTCGCCTGCTACCTCAATTCAACCCCGGATAAACAGAAGAAAGATCAATGGAATAAAGTGAAATGACCAGACTGAACTGAATTTAGTCTTGTAGGAGTTTTGGTTTGAATGAAAGAAAAAAAATATTCAAAGAAATCATTATAATTTAGCATACTTAAAGCCTGCTAATACAAACCAGCCAAAAATAATGAGTCATCCTTTCGTTTAGTGCATCTACTTATGTCTAGGGAGCCTTTTATCTTTTTCCTTTTTTTTTTTTCCCTTTTACCAAGGTGACAAGCCATACCATGGTTTTACACTCGTCTTGTGGGGAAGGTTTCCCTGAGATACCATTAATCCAAGGGCAAGAGAGTCCTCGTCATTCAAGCCTTTTCTCTTGTATAAGTGAAACATTAAATGCGTTTATACGTAAAACACGTGTTTGTGTATCGTGTTCATCAGTCATATACCCACACTCTCTCCTGTCAGGCTTTTGAAGCAGTGAGACTCATTTTCTCTGACAGTTAGCATTTTCCAGACTGTCTTTTTGAGCTCATCATCTGTGACAGCTCATCATCTGTAACTGTGACAGCCATAATTCTTGCCTGTTTGGCAGATTTTCTCCTTGGTTCATTTCTGCAGTAAAGACATTATTTCCTCCGTGGCAGTAAAACACGTTACACAAGCCTTCAGACACTGCTGCAGGGTAAAGTAGGCTAACCAAACACCTTTAGGACTGACTCGGAAAGACTCGCTATGAACAGACTCGAAATCACTGGTTGGCCAAGTAGCAGTAAGGCTATGAACAACCTATATTGCAACACTTTGTAAATGATTGTCCAGTCAAAAACATTACCTGATATCCTTGTAATATGTAAATGTAAAAAGACAACCCTGACTTTTCTAATCCTAATCTCAAACAAACAAAAAAAAACCACTGCCTGATAATTGGACCAGTTCACAGTTACAGGGAGTTCTCTGTCCCCACCACTGATACCACCAGTGTCCACCATCTTTGTCCATTTGGCTGGTGGTCTGTTGCTGGCCTGCCTTTAACACGAATGACCTTTTCTGAGACCTGTTTAGCAAGTTTAACAAATTCAGAGTTTAAATCTGAACTCTGGGTTGAGTATCATGATTCACCACTGTAAGGGGAGAAACGAAGGTGCAATCATGCTATTTAGCCCTAGCAGAGTTGGAATTACCAATGAATATATGCAGAATGTGTGTATATAGCCTGCTTAAGAAAAAAAAAAGTAGAACCTGAACCGGCTAGAAAATGGCTAACCACTGTACTAATGTTGTGGGCCGCATTACATATGATCTTCACAGTGCAGAGCAGTAATTAGCTGCAGTAGTTGTGTTGTGAAGTACATTTGGAAGGCTAAAGGCTACTATTTACCTGCACGTTAATGCTGTGGAGAGACTTCCTATTCACATAATCTCCTTCATTAACTGAAGGAGCTGTGATTGGAATATGAGGGCCATCTATGCAGCCAATCACACCTGGAAACCCTTAAATATATCACATTAACTGATTAGTGCTGCAAGTCTCAAAGCCTCAAATTAAATAAATTAATTGTGGCTTTCACCTGCAATTCAGTGAAGTTCTTCTTTGATGAGTCTTGTGGGTCTGTGGCCGCAGAAGTGTACAGTAAATGCTCTATAGCCAGAGCAACATTTCTGATAGCCTGACAGGCAGTTGCCTTGGAAATGTGCTCAGTGTCACTGTGGTAATTTAGAAAACTCCCCTTGGCAAACAAACAAAGTGCAACACAAAGACTCTGATCTAAACTGAGAGCATGTCCGAGACGAGTCCTGTGAAGGATATTGTTCAGATAAATGACTGATTGTGCAGGAAAGCGGTAACGCTCAAACAGATAACCATCAGGGACGTGTGTCCGATCACCCTCTTTATGGTTAAATATCAACTTACTCTTCAAGAAAAGGACCAACCCTGTCTAAAAAAAAAATTACTTCCCAAAGCAACCAAGCTACATTCTCATTTGTTTTGAAAGAAATGTGTTTTCTTCCTGAACAGTAAGACTGTGACATTGTAGTATAGGCTTCCAGTTTTTAAAAGTAAAAAAATCTGTGTTTGGAGGTTGGAGGTAGGTGGATGGCTAAGTACACAGCAGGTTTGCGTCCTGTGTGGAACTATTATTCATTTTTAATAGAGTATTTATTTTATATTTTATTGATACTTTCTTGTTTATGTCACTTTTTAACTTTTTTTTTTTCTTGGACTGCGAACATATTAGCTGCTTCAAAGATGATGCCAAACAGAATTTCGTTGCACGTCTTGTACAATGACAATAAAGCTTCTTCTAAAATTTTCTTGAGGTCAATTCATGCTTTCTGTTCTGTTCATATGACAATAGGGATGTGCCGGTTGCCACAGGTGGCTGCATTGCCTGTCATGCCAAGCAAAGTTTGCTTATTATCACTCCCCAAAACTACTTATTTGGGTTTAGGAGACTATCATTGTCAGGTCATAGTTAGGTCAAAGGAGGACAAACTCAGAGGTAGTTGAAGTGAAGCTGCCAGGTTAGCTTTGCAGAGTGTGCTGTCATAGTAACTGAGTCACTGTTAAGCAGAACTCACTTTGTGAAACAGAAAACCCAGAGTTTATTTCAAATTTGAGCCAGAACCATAACTCCAAGTTTTGACCAAACTTGCTTTCTGAAACATGGCTGTCAAGTTTTTATTGGAGTTTCCTGTGCCTGTCTCAGCTTGAAGGACAGTTTTCTTTGTTTTGCATTGGTAAAAGAAGTCTAAACTTTAGACCCTGGTAGTGGAATAACTTCAGGAAGGAAAACATGATCACTGCAAGGAGTACCTCCATGATTGTTATATTTGGCTGAACAATGTGAAAAAGCAGTAGTAATACAGTAAAACATACATTGTGTGTGTGTGTATGTCCAGACAGTCCATGCGGTGTACAAGGTGAGGTCTCTTGCTGTTACATAAAGACCTCCACTGAGCCTAACACTGGATGTGTGGTGGCTGTGGCTGCATCACAGTCTGCTGAAAGTGATTCAGACCCCAGGGCATCATCAAGCAGTCTGTTCTTCAGCAGCTGTACTTCCACAGTTGTTTAGAGTTGCTGCCTTCTCACATAATTTGTATTTTACAAGCATATTGAACACAAGTCGGCAGATCAATCGTGACTGATGTGTTAACAGATACTTTGTGCCTGGACTTTCCTCATTTTAATTACTGTGCAGAGCATGCTATTTAATCTTTTTTTTCCCCCTCCCTGAATAGAGTAAAAGTTATATTAACAAAATGAGCATTAAATATTAATTTTATAAATAGTAATTTTAAGCATTTATGTACATTCACAAGTGTATTTCACACTGCAGACACACAACTGCTGAAGCAAAAATAGACCTGAAGAATACAAATAAATTACCTCTAGTTTTAAAGAAGTTGTCCATATAAATATGTTGGTTTTAGGGAGAAAAAAACGAACAATCGTGGTGCATGCAGTGTCAGGACTTCATCCCAAATGCATTTAAAGAAAGGTTTTCATCTGGAAATAGAGCGGGAGGCATTGTAAATGGGACATTAAAAGGAATCCCACATCAATTTCCCATACCAAATGCTGCATAACAGGAGTCATTTTGACAAAGTAGCCGTGTGATTATTTTTTATTTCCATTTGAAAGCAATTAGCTGAAAGGTCCTTCCCTTGAGTTTCTGTGGCAGAATGTGTGGAATGACTCAGGATAATTGCTGTGAAATGAACAGAGTGCCAAGTTGAGAGAAGCACGAAAAACCGCAAGGGTTCCCTCTCCATGGAAACGCCCTCTGCCTTTGTCAGTGCACCAGGAAATTAGGCAGCAAGTGATAACGGGGCTTGAATGAGTAACAAATGCAGGGGGCCGAGTGATATTTACTCCATTTCAAGCCATTACAGAAATTGAGTGTTTCCCCACGTCTCACGCTGTGCCTACTGAGCGCTGGATACAGGAGGAGGGTCATTAAACATGGCAGCCGCCAGCGACATACTGGAGAAAGCCGGTTGAACAACAGTGTTCTCACCACCGATGGGCAGGACAGATATAATGAAGCCCAGCGCTGTCAGTGTATGACACCAACTGATGATACTGATGCCTGAAAGGAGGACAAGGTGTTAGACGAAAGGCAAGGCTGAGACAGTGTTTGCAGCTCATCTCATGTCTTTGCCACAAGCTGCCTCCTCAGCTTCTGCCCTAATTGCTGCCTTGCTTGGAGGCAGCTCTCCCTCGGTATGCCTTTCATGCCTCCCTTAATTACGTCAGCCCGGAAAGGAATGTGATTGTTATTGTCATTACTCTCGTTAGTAATTAAGCAGCTATTGACTCCTTCCCTACATTCAGTCTGTTTGATTAGGCCTGAGGTCTGGAGATATGGATTAAGCTCTCACAATGTTGCAGCTGTAGAACACTGCAGTCTTTTGTTGGCTGGGAGCCATGTGGCCAAACTGAGGAAGAGGAGTGTGAAAAAGAAGAAGAACACAACTGATCTCTACCTTTTTTTTTTTTTTTTTTGTCACTTAAGTCGACAGCCTTTAGCCTGTACTTACAATGGAAGTGTTGGAGCACCTTTCCCCTTCATGCCATGTCCTTGTTGGTAACACGGGAACATGCACCTCCCCTGGGCTGGAGAACACGGAAATCACCAGTACGGAGATGTCAAGAACCTGTTCAGCAAATACAGTAGTGACTTGGCAGGAGAAAGAAAGTAGTTTTACATACAGTGCAGCCAAAGTTCAGGCGAGCTCAGTGTAAGAAAGGAGAGACAGAGTGGTTTTGTGTTTTATTATGCTTTTAGTTTGTCTAAGGTTGCTTGGAATAAAGAAAAGAAAAACTGTCGTTACAACTTTAACAAATATTGTAGTACACTAAAATATAAAATAGCAGCAAATAGGAATACTAACATTTAAATACAGTATTTCAGTAAATGTTTACACGGCTGTCTTTCATGTAGTATAGTCACTGTTATTTCTCTGTTTAGTGAGCTGTGGAAATTTTTAATTTTTCACTTTATCCTAAAGTAGGTACCTTTTAGTTTTTCTTACAGTACAGTGGTCCACCCTACTGGATAGACAATAAAAAAAAACAGTTTAACAGCATTTGGTTTAGCTGCAAAACCCAATCAACCCTGATAAAACCAGTCAAAGAAGTGGAGTTGTCAGCCACTGTGCTGCCTCCAAACTCTCAAAAATCAACTTGATGAACGAGTGTTAAAGAGTTGTGAACGTGTGACATGGTGGCATGCAGATCTGAAATGTTCTCCTGCGAGGATGGTTTTATGCCTGCAGAGGCTGCTTTCTGCACTCGCATCAAGTGCATGTCCCTGTTTTTTTTTTCTGTGCACATTTTTGAGATTAATTAAATGCCATAAAATGTTGACTTTAGAAAAAACTGGAATGTGTCCTTCAAGTATTTAAGACAAACAATACTGTCTTATAAAACGCACTCATCCTGTTTTCTTGTGAGGACTTCATTGTGAGTTTTTTTTTCATATTTTCGGAGCCTCTGAAAAGCTTCAGGCTATGTTTGTGCTGATCTACTTTGCGCCTGTCTCTCCTGCTCAACATCCTCTTCGTGGTAATGTTGTGATGATACCATGAGCATACCCATGGAGAGTGATGCACATAGTATGCTAACACACATGCTCGCATTATGAGCTATCTCTATGTTACAAGCTAACATTATCCTTCAGCTCAGTCCATGTCAAATCACACAGAATTCAGGACATGTGTTGCTGCACCATCTCAGGTTTTGTTCAGACTGTACCTGTTTGGAAAGTTCTGAAAGATATATGGGGTGAATTATCAGAAGTTCATTTGTTTTCAGACATGAGAATTTTTCTATTTTAACCTTCAAAAATGTTTCACCAAGAAACTACTTTAAAAGTTCAGTATCTCCAGAAATATAAGTCTCACAGTCACGAAATCTGTTGAGGATGGAGATAGTGGATCCAAATAATTGAATGGCTCCAACAGAGGCCAAATTTTTTTCTTTTTTTTTTTTTTCCCTTGAACATAGAAAAAAGGTGCACACTTTTTAAAATCTATTGGTACCTGTAGGTTCCTGTAAGTGTGTGTGTGTGTATATACATGTATCTCCCTACCTGCTCCAGAGGCCATAGCTGCAAAATGGCTGACCCTGCACACCCCGACTGAGATGCACGAAAAAAAAAAGCATTTCACAATGCTGTAATGCATTTGTGACAAATAAAGGCTTCTTCTTCAATACACATGTCGACATATTTCTGACTCCAAATACATTTCATTCGTTAGACCATTGGTGTGCTGAACAGAGTAAGAAAACTCTACATGACAAGTGTGACAGTTCTGCCTTGATCTTTCAGAAAAGGCCCGAACAAAAGAAATAGTTTCTCTAGGTTTACTTAATAGGTTGATTGCAGACAGTTTTAGAAATCCCCTCTAAAGAAACTCAAGTCTTTGACCTTGTTCACATGTCCTTAGAGGGTTTTTGATATACTAGACAACATATAGGGCTGCAAGGTGGCGCAGATGGTAGCACTGTTGCCTCTCAGCTAGAAGGTCGCCGGTTCGGTGGGGGTACTGGGATCCTCACTCCTCACATCTTTCTGTGTTCTCCCCGTTCTCCCCGTGCAGCGTGGGTTCTCTCCAGGTTCTCTGGCTTCCTCCCACAAGGTCCAAAAACATGTTGAGGTTAATTGGTGATTCTAAATTGTCCGTAGGTGTGAATGTGAGTGTGCTTGGTTGTCTGTCTCTAATTGTGGCCCTGTGACAGACTGGCGACCTGTCCAGGGTGTCCCCTGCCTTCGGCCACTCAAAAACACAGATTCAGATAGCAGGAGCTTCTTACATCACAAACCTAAGGAAGAAATCTTGTCAGCATATGTGATGGTGCTCTCCATATAATTCTTCCTTCTTTTTTGGTTTCTGGTTCGAACATGTGACGTATGGCTGAGTTACTCCAATATTACAACTTGCCAATGTGCAGTGCCGGCTGGTGTTTGAGTAGAGTCATAGGTGAGCTGGTGTGCTTGAGCTGCAGCGAGTGGATGGAGACAGGCAGGGATTTCATAGATGTACACATTCTAGTGAAAGCAACAGTGTAGAGTTGGAAGAGAATATTTTAATTAAAAAAACGCTTCTAAATGACTTTGATTCTCAGAGATGCATTTTTTTGGGTTTAATCAGTGACCAGAGAGGGACTTTAACGTTTCTACAACAGTCCTGTCCATAGCAGCTGTGGTCCTGAAGGAGCTTTTATTTAACTACCACTCAGACTAAACCCTTCGTCAGAATGAAAAAAAAAGAACGACTCTCAGATGTAAGCATTTGTCTGGAAAAAAGGGTTTATTTCAAAACAAATTTAATTCCATTTTAAAGGAGTCTAACCTTTTCATTTCCGTTCGGCAAATAAGTATTTGTTATGGAAATTGTGACTGTGAGTGCTTGGTTTTTACAACATTTACTGAATACGTTTTGTGCTTGTTTGTGTACACACTGTTTGTAATTTTGGATTGGTATTTGTTGAAGTGGTGCACATTCAGCTGTCAGAGAAAGAAAACTGTTCCTCCAGCGGAAGTCTGAGCAAACTATAGAAAATAGCAGTGAAAGGAGAGGTCTTCTTGGGGTCCCAAGTTGTCCCAGGCACAAATTGTATTCAAGCTTGTTGAGTCAGGGTGGGAATCTATTGTGCTGCAGTGGGTCTTGGGTTGGTGTGTTAATATATATATATATATATATATGCTAAAATGTATTTTTTTTTAGGTGAAATAAGAAACGAAGGAAAAATGCAGCTCTTTCTGACCGTAGCAGCTCATTAATTTGCAGAGCATCAAGCTGCTATCCTCTCTCTGGATCTGTTTAGGTCCACCACATTTTGGATCGAGCCTAATTATCTTTAGATATACTTCACGCATCTCTGTGTAGTCTCTGCTAGTTTGCAGAGCGCTGAATTTGTTCATCCAATCGAAACAATCAGAGAATGCTATGCATATGGACTTAAAAAAAATCTTTTCATTTTGTAACCATTCATAGAAACTGCCTCAGATAAATTTAATTGGCTCATGTAAAAGCAGAAATCACTGCAGTGACAACTTATCACCAAAGGTGACACCAAAATCAAAGAAACTCGGATCCTGTGGGTTGCCATTTTAAAACCCCAGGGATTCCCTCCCTTTGGGAAAGTGGAAGAGGAAGATGAGAATAATAGTCTGAGTATAGAAGAGGGAGTTCAGTAATCGTGCAGGAGTGACAAGAACCCAAAAGCAATTCCTGACTGAGCACTAATCCCCACTTTTTTTGTGGAACGCACAGAGAGGGAGATAAGCCTGGAGGTTAATGCAGAGGCGTCTCTCCTCTGTCCTCGGTGGTGACAGCCCCTGACAGGCGGACCCCAGCAGCACGCCTTGTTTATGTTAATGTAGGTGGCCTGGGCCAGCTCCCACACTGAGCAGCACAGATAGAGACGTCAGAGGCTCATCAGAGTGGCACTTGCAACCTCTTGCGGGGCTACCCGGGATCTCTGCGTTTGCATTCATGGGGGTTGGCAGTGGGGGGAGCACCCAGGGTGAGGAAGATGGGTGAGTGGGGAGTGCGGCTCCCACCCACCTAATCATCTGCAGATGGTTCATCTATTTCTTCACACGTTATTTGAACCACATATGACATCTTGGGGAGAAAAGGAGAGGGAAAGCATTCTGCTTCTGATGTATGCATCTTTGAAAATGTGCATTTTTATACCGTCTATTTCTCTATTCTGTTTTATTCTGATAGGGTCAGACTCTGACAGTTACAATCAAAACTAGCTATGCATCGCCAGTTTTGCCTTTATTTTCTATGCGCTTGTTATGTTATTCATAAAAGTGGAATAACTGATGTTCCAAACAACATACGGGAAAATACAGGAAAATTAAGGGAGTGAGGTGTGGAATAAAATCAGGTGGAATTGAAACACAAAACAATTAAACTTACAGAGCCAAAAAACATTGTTAATTTAATATTATTATTTGATATATATGTTTTTATACATGAATATCATGTAGGTTGTGTTATTAGACGAGGAACAGTGTTAGCAGGTCTTTATTTAATCACGCGACCACTTACAGAAGTCACTTTTAACCTGAAGGATAATATTTAGAAAAATGAAGTCTGCACTCTGATTTTCATGGAGATTTTTAAAATTCATATTAATCCGTCCTCCTGATGTAGCTGTCCCATATCAGCTCTGTACCAAGCAGGCTATACTCTCCATTTTGTGTTGTCCCCTTTGTTTATCTGTTTGCTACTCCGAGGTATCATTCTCATCATATGCCTTGTCTCTCACTGATGAATGGTTGTGCCTCGGTGACCTGCCACCCCCCCTTGTTTGTGTCAGTGTGATGTAGGGCTGACCCGTGGAGGTGGGAGCAAGGTGGGGGACATTGAGACAGATGAAGGGTCAGAAATGTGTACTGAGAAGCTTCTCCTCTGGGTCTCCTTCACCCCCGTGTGCTCGACCCACGCCAGCCTTTCATTCTAATCTGATGATAATGATATTTGCTCAGGACGACCTCTGCTTGCACAGTGTAATTACCCCCCCAGCTTTCTATGATCTCAGCTATTGGAAATCGATGGGCCATAAGAGGGCCCCATCAGAGCTTATTATTATCACTGCTTGCTTTTCGTTACAGTGCGATCAGATTTAATATGTTGTCGAGTTTTTTACTGCGTGTTTTTCCCTCCTTTTCTACGTCAGCTACTGTCAGCGTGCTTAAGTCAGTCTCAAGCAATTCTTTGATTCGCTGAGATTATTACAAAAACTCTGACACTTCATGTTAATTGATTTCTGTTTGTTTTATCCCACAAAAATAAAACCACAAAGTTTAATAACCAACTTAAAAATAACCAAAAAAATTTTAAAATCTTCGCTTTTCAGTATGTTTTTTCTTTAAGTTACGCCACCTGAAACATCCACTCAGTGCACATCAAAACAGCTTCTGTGGATATTGTTGAGTGTTATTTTGTCCCCTTAATAGCACCTTTGGCTTAGTAGCACTCAGCAGTTCCACGCTTATGCATGCATTTGTGAGTGGATGCCTATTTAAATCAGTTAGGTGAATCTGCTCTGGATGACTCCCTCCATTAGCTACTCATCCAGGGTTAAGTACCCTCTGGAACAGGCGGCGGTGGCCATCAGGTGACCCTGTCTCTGCACTGCTTTGATTGAGACACTTCAGCTGAGGCCTTGCCGCTGTGACCTTCCGAAAAGCCTCCCGCAAATAGACCTTCCTTGTATTGCCAAGGATATGCGTGTGGTCCGCTGATCTGAACATCATTGCTACTACTTCAGCCCTCACGAAACCCAAACTTGTTATTTCAAGAGTGAAGCAATGTCTTTGCAGTGACCTTCGCGCTTGTTATTGCCAACCCTTGTCAAAGAGATAAGAGGATCACATGTGAGATTTCATCAATGAGGGTAAACGAGAGCAGAGTTAAGACACACTTTTTAGACAGAAAACTGAGCTTTCCTACACAATTAAGCAACAGCAATTTGATTTCTTGGTGGTACATTCTAGGGAGGTGAAGGTGTGTGCTATTTTTTTGTTGTTTAGATCAGGTCATAGTTTGAGTTGTATGTCTTAAGTCACACTCCTAGAGCTTATTTGAGCAGCAATTTCCTTTTATTGACCCCTGTAAAGTGCATGGCTCTGTAAACATCTCGGGGCTGTCATGTTTTTATGAGCTAAAGGAACCTAATAACATAGCAATCAGTATTTATTTTAAGACAGCACATGTGTGGGTTTTATTCACAAGGGAATCACTGTGAAGCTGTAGAGACTTACACAGGAGATCCTCTGAGCGGTGGTATTGAAGAGGTCACAAGACGGACTTTGATGCAACTAAAATTTTCAGCAGAAATATGGAAAGGATTAAAGCTGAAGGACAGGGGTCAAAGGATGAAGGACAGAGGATCGGAGGTGGTCGTCGGTGACATGAATTGCTTGTGAAAATGTATTTTTAGCCCAGGACAGAAAAGGTGACAAAGGAGGAGAGGTGGAAGTGATCGATATGTTTGTGCAAAGGGCAGAGGACTGCCGAGACACAACAGTGGAAGTCATGAGTGAAGCAGTCCCTCAAGGGGACGGCAGGCTCGGCCAATGTAGAGACACAACAAATGAGCAAATGGTAACAGAGACATGGCTGATGAGCAGGAGGAGCACTGGGAGTGTGGGGGCGCTACAAAGTGACAGGAAATATTTGTTATGAACAAACTGTAGGCCATTTGAGCACCAGCGCAGGCTTCCGATAACCAGACTGAGAAAAGACAAAATGTAAAGAAATGTGTTTGCCGGGAGGAGCTGAAGTTGTTCCAGTTCTATTCTAAGGGAGGAAGTTAGCATGGGATGTGGTTCTAATACCTTCCTGTTTTGGAGTGGAAATAATATTTGCATCTAGAATCCCTTTAAAGGATCAATATGTAGGATTTAGTAGAATGCAGCTATGAGGTTGCGATCACCTGCTCCCTTTCAAGTATATAGAAGTACCACTGACTGTATATAAAGATGGATGATTGCTCTGTGATGCCACCTATAGGTTTCCTAAAGAGCAGTTGTAAAGCTCAGCATGGTGGTATTGGACGTCCTCGTCAAGGCAGTGTGATTTCTCACAACTTCCACCTAATCAAAAAAAGAGCTAAGAGATGGGGCGTAAGTATGTTTGAGGTATGTCATGTAAAAATCTCTGGGCCATGAACTGTCCTGTGGCAACGCCTACTTGTCATTTAAAGCATTCACACCCTTAATTATGCATAATTTTAAGCCATAAAACAATACAAACGTGGGAGTTGCATAAAAATTCCCCCTGCTGTACAGCTGGCATGGACAGGGAAATTAGCTGTAGAGACCATTAACGTGTTTATTCCTGCTGTATCATGGGGGTCGATGCATCAGCCTCAAGTGGCATTTGAGGGACTGTAGTTTTTGGCACTTCCATCCATATTGGCTTCATTTTTCAACCCTGGTGATTGCTGCTTGAGGGGAACCTGTAGGGGCTTTGACTTGAATGTAAAACACATGAAAACTATTCTCCAGAGCAAGTGATTGGTTTGTCCGTTCTTGGCTACTGCAGAAACATGGCAGATTCCATGGAACATACACTAATGGAGACACAATTATGAATACCATATTGTATTTCTGATATATATTGCTATAAATCCCACACAGTGGTTCTTTTAAAGTTGATCCTGAAATGTGTCACTGTTGTTTAAGACAGAGGAACACAACAACCACAATAGTATTTTGAGGTAATTTGATATAGGCTAGCAGCAGAATACATCAATGTAAACTCCATGTATAAACTGGAGTCTGAGTAAACATACAGCATGTAGGCACAGCAGACTCACTGGCAAAGTCTCTGTGTGTGAGAGTTTGTTGTTGTCATGTACAAACTTACTTTTTACTCACTGCTTTCATTTCAACTCCCCTAATGAGATTTGTGGGCAAGTCCATTCTGGGTTTTATTTTGCTCGGAGATCATCCACTGCATTTAGTTTCGATCTGTATGTATTGATGGATTTCTGGAAATCATCTTGTGACTTCCCAGGAGGGTTTCCTGAGCCCCACTTTGGGAGCCGACGTGCTGGAGGACAGGGATGTGAGATGCACAAAATAAGTTAGTATAGGTGGATCCCAGATTTCCTTTTGACAACAGAAGTGGTTCAGTTAAACTTACTTTTACGCTGGTGAGTAAAGCGTATGCATGGGTTTGAACTGAAGCCACATAAGTTATAGATTTTATTAATATATATGTACTAACTTTTCTAACATAAACATGAATTATACCTCATCAAAATCAAAAGCCTGAATTTATTACAAGTTTTAAAAACACCTCAGTCAACAAAACCTACCCAGGGTTTAAAATATAATAACCTCAGTTGAGCATATAATTTAAAAATCGTACTGTATAAAGGTCACTGTCATTCTCACAGCCTCTGTAGTAAATCATGGTTGTGACATTTTACTTTGCTGATGAGACATTCTGCATTTTTGCACCATCGAGCGTGATTCACTTCAACTCAACTTTCCAGCACTTGTAGACAAACAAGATTTCCAAGAACAGCATGCTTCTCATTTCAAGGCACGGTTAATATATACCAGCAAGCTTTTTATTTACCGTACATTGTGCGAATGTGTATTTGTCTGACTTTCAGTGAGAGTGTGCCCATGCATGCGTGTGTTTCGCTCAGCTGTGACTGGTTAAATGATTTCTTGAAGGGCTATAGAGCGGCCATTTCATTTTGGCACCTAATAACAGTCAGGTCACACTGTGCCCCAGCTGATCCTCTTTGATATGGTCCGTGCACTTGCCCAAGCCCTCTTTCACAGGTGCCAATCATTATAATCAAGCCTCTAGCCCCAACACCAGCCCCCAACACCATCTCCACCCCAACCCCTGAGGGTGCACGGTGGCTTCAGTGCAGTTGCGATGTGGAAAAGGAGAGTTTAATCCGGCCCCTGTTTTGGCAGATGGGCCACATTCTTTGACCCTTGCTAACGTCCCATGTGCTTTTTTTTTTAGAATACCTTTCTAAGAAAAGAAACTTAACCCTATCACAACAAACTACTACTGTGAACTGAAAGCATTGTTACAGTTGCTGTGCTCAAGGGCGCCATGACAGTAAGAACTAATGGTTTTGGAAGGCAGAGCTTTCCCCACTTATATACTCCAGACACATTTCAGCTGGTGTAGGGATTCAAACGGGTCACCCGCCAAAGGTTAGTCATTTCTAAAAGGCCAAAGGTTAAAGGTGAGCCTGGTTTCCAGATCCCATGAATTGCTGGCTGCACATTATATTTAGCGAATGGCTGAGTCTGACACTGCCCTTTTCTGAGATGAATTACTAACTTCATTGCTCTCCCCAACGGACTGGTCAGTGTTAAACCAATGACAGCAAGACAGAAATCAAATTGAACTCAAGATCAAATCAGGGCAACAGGCGCCAAAGGCAGCCTCACCTTTAATGAAAGCTTGTAGACCAACTGTGTGCTGCTCTTTTCTTTCTGTAACATTTGTTTGGTGCTGTTACATTTCCAAAGAAATGTGAAATTGGCAAATGAAGCTGAGTGTTAGGAAAGTCATATCTCACTAACACTTTGATTTTGTTGTCAGCTTGCCACTGTAACTTGTTATTGTGTCATCAGTACTGTCCACAGTATCGCCAGTGAGCTTTGATTTGTCCATGCTGATTCTTCTGCCAAGTGAAACAACCCAGTCTCTTAAAAATTCAGTTGATGTGCAACTAATTTGCAACCGCAAGTACATCTTTAAAGAACCATTTTAATGAACAAATCTGCAAAATTATTTGTTCACCAATTTCCTGCAATGTTTGCTCATGACAGCGAAAGCACAATGAATATTTGAAGTTGTGTTTGCCAATGAGAGTAATTGTCTAAGGTTAGAAAAGGATTGTAGGGTGGATTCTGACACCAATACTACCAGGCAAAAAAGAAAGTAGTGGGTCCTAATTTTATGCATACTCGATGCAACAGTACGTAGTGATATGAGACCACCTGTCTAGTTTGTCTGTCTGTCTGTCTGTCTAATATACATACATATATATATATATATATAAATACCATCCAGCCTCATGAAGTACTTTAATGCACACTCAGCTCTCTGCGTTTTACCATTTTGAACAGGAATTTCAAAATGAATTCACCGTTTTTATACCCTAATTTGAGCCGGCTCTCTAGGCTTCTCTGAGAAGTCAGAAATTAATTAGGCATAATATTCAACCACTAAAACTAATATTGATCAAGAAATTATAATGCGCTTTACTATTTTCCCTGTTTTTTTTTTTTTTTTAAAACAGTACATTTGAAAATTCTTGGATAACAATAATAATTATATTTTAGTATTAAAAATACAATTTCAATTAAAGAGCTTCTACATACTGGTGTATTAACCTTAACAGAAACATTAAAAAAATATTTTGGTAATAACCAATATGTTTAATTTAGGGCAGCTGTGGCATCAACCTTACATTGATTGGTGGTTTATGAAATTTGATCAGCATTGTACTTCATATGGGCAGCTGCAGTATGTACTGAAAGTAGTACAAACAGAGACAATAAAAGTATGTGATTATACAGTATTGAAAAAAGTCGACGTGGTACCAGATATTATTTCTATTTTCAGTGTTTAAATGAATCCCTGATTTTTCTCTAAACATTGCCACATGGTTTGGTAGATTAAACTTAACCACACAGCGGATGCTAACCACAGTTTCCTGTGTTAGTATTATGTGCTCTGTACGCTTACTATGACAGTTAACACCAGAGCAGTGCTTTCAGATTTTTATAGATGACTGCCCTTTTCCAATCTGTACTCTCCACATATGAAATATCTTTAACCCTTAGAACTTGATGGACACTCTGTCTTCAAATTCATATTCTGTATTCTGGGCTCAGTTGCTCTCTCAATGTTTATTGCAGCGAGATATAGCACATATCAACTGAAACTTTATGACAATGTTAATTGCTTGTCTGTGCGATAAAGCGTTGATAAGATAAATAATCTTGAATTTACGGCAAATGTAATCATAGTTACAATCTGCGTACAGATCTGTACCCATATCCACACCCATTGTACTTTTTTAAAATACTCATAAACTCATCATTGCTTAAATATGCAACTGAAGCTGTATGATGCTTGTTGGATATTTGTACAAACTGAGGTAATGAAGACAGATCCTTCCTCTGCAAAGTGATATCTTTACTTATTTCTTGACCCATTTTCACACTCCTACTGCTCCAGTGAATAAGTTACAAAGTCTCTATTGTTTCACAACAACATATCAAAAATAAACAGCAGAACTTTTATTAATAACAGTTGTTTCTCACTGCAGCGAAGAGTAATGTGGTTTTGACAGTAATGCAATTATTTGCATTGTTTCCAGCACAGGGCTGACATTACGTCCCATTTTGAATGAAAAATAGCAAGTAAGTAGCAGCCCTTGACTCTGGGGGAGCCCCAGGCAAAGTGGCCATTGGAGGTTCCTTGTTTGGGGGGTGGGGGGTAAACATTTGCCTGGTTTTTCTCTCCTGACGGCATGCCTCTGCAAATGGGCTTATGTATGCGCACACTTGAGTGAATAAAACAATGACATCTGTTTTCGTTAGGCACTCTCCACATATTTTATTTAAATTTCTACGTCAGAGTATCCAACAATCATGGTTCTAATATTACCAGATTTTTCACAGTTTCTGCCACACAGTTATGAAAAGACATTTTATGGTGGGACATACATAAAAAGCAACAATTTAACAGTATTTTTTTCTTGATGCAGTGACTAATATTAAAAATCTGCAAGTATTATCATGCTGCAAGATGGCTCGGTGGTTAGCACTGTCGCCTCGCAGCAAGTAGGTCGCCGGTTCACATCCCGGTGAGGACACCTGGGATCCTTCTGCGTGGAGTTTGCATGTTCTCCCCATGCAGTGTGGGTTCTCTCCGGGTTCTCCGGCTTCCTCCCACAGTCCAAAAACATGTTGAGGTTAATTGGTGATTCTAGATTGCCCGTATGTCTGAATGTGAGTGTGCTTGGTTGTCTGTCTCTAAGTGTAGCCCTGTGATCGACTGGTGACCCGTCCAGGGTGTCCCCTGTCTTCACCCTGAGTCAGCTGGGATAGACTCCAGCCCCCCATGACCCCAGTGAGGATTAAGTGGTGTATAGATGATGGATGGATGGCTGGATGGATGGATGGATGGATGGAAGTATTATCATATCGAACGATGGAAGATGTGGATAGCCTAGACTGTTCTGAAAGAGCTCACCCTTACAATGACCAAAGTAAAGAGTTTAAAAACAACCGTAGTGAAATTACCCTGAGAATCACCTCGGGCTCAGAAGGTTAGGCACAGTGTAATGTTATGTTGACAGACACTAACAGAAGATTATCTCAAAACTCATCAAGTAAAATCAAAAATACTGTGTATACATGGCTACATAAAACAAGGTGAACATTCTAACCTTCATATAAACAGGATTTGTTAGAGGATCCTTGCGTTAGACTGCATTTGTTTTCGCTGGTTGGACCTAAGAAACTGGCATGTGAGTGTATGTAGTGGTTAAAAAAAGCTGCTCAAATATTAATCATCCACAACACAAAAACAGTTTCTCTGTTTTACATCTGCAAATCCTGTGCAAACACAACCAGACCAGGTATTTCTTTTGTTGTATTAAAAACAGAATTTACAATATATCACATCACCACAGAGGACTGCTTATTCATTTATTTATTCATGTATTCATTCCTGCCCAGGGCCGACCGTTATATGGTTTATGTTTACACTCTCCATGTAACATAGGAAAGGAATGTATGTACTGTCACAAAATGATTGTTTTCCTTCAATGTAGTCTTTTCTGAGAGCAAATATGCAAATAATTCAGTGAATCAACTGTATAAAAAAATATGTATTCTGTTAAGATTAGGTGGACATAATCCTGAAATAAAAATATTTGCTTCTAGAGGTATAAAGGTACAGGCAATATCACCTCCATATGGCTTCTCAAACAGCAGTTTTGGTATGATTTCCTTCCATAATTATGTCATTATTAAATCCAGATTGATACATTAGTTTAATTACTAGAAATCACCTCTCTCACATGCCACTGCAAGTTTTCCCCCAAACACTGATTTATCCATACACCCTGTTTCCTGTCACATACACGGCTGTTCTCCTTGCCCACGTCCCTTGGGACAACCATTCTCTTCGATTTTACAGAGGAAAATAAACATGTTGGAAGTGTTTTTTTTTTTTTCCTCCATCCCTTCCTCCATCTGCTATGACCAGAAAGTCTGAAAGCTTTAATTGTTTTTCTGCTCAAGAAACAGCACCCTATCCCATTTCGAGTTATAAAACAGTCTCATTTTGGTAAGATCTGGCAACATTCAAGCCAGATTCCAGTTTTGTATTACAGAGTTTGATCTCGCACCGGTGGTGATCTAACCTATTTATGGTGATCATAATGATGCACAGAAATTCTGTGGTTTTGATTCACTACCCTGTCAGTTTTCTTAGATCTGTCTCTGTATTTAATATAATGAGCAGAACGACTAAATTTATGTATTCAAGAAACTTTCATATATACAGATGGGTGACAAATTAAAGGGCCATATGGTGAAAATCCATTTTTATTGTGTTTTGTAGTTACAAACAAAAAAAAAAAGTCCAATTAAAGCTGTGAAGATATGAAGATGTTTACTTCTTTTATTCCTGAAGCACCTCTAACAGCTACTTAGCCTCCCAGCTTTACAGAACAGCTTAGTTGAGTGAGAATTCGACTAAGGTGCTATAGCTCCTAACTAGCTCTTGTGGTGAAATAAACCAATCTTTTTGTATTTTGAGCCCAAAAACGGAAAGACACACTTTGGGGATATATGGGCTTACATTAATTTATTGAATAGGGGTGCAACCTGGGACCTTTTAATGAAAAAAAAAAAAAGAAGAATTCTACACCCTTACAGTAGAGGGATGTGATAACACTGGTTTCCTTTGGGGGCATTTTGCTGCCTTGAGACAGCTTTTCACTACAGGAACTCGGGACGAAAGCAAAGTTGTTATAGGAGCGGCCCCTAATCAGCCCTTTCAGCCTTTCTGTTTTCATTGCAAGGAATTAATCTGACAACTTTTAACTTTAACTCCAAATTTGGCAGAACAATGACAAATAATAGTTACTAGATGTAACTGTGGTTTGATGGGCATGTGGGAAATCAAACAATAGAAGGTTATGTTAACTTAAAAGGAAAAAATTGATGGCGTTGTTTGGGAAGAGAAGACATTGCTGTTGTCTTCTCTGAGTTTAACCAATCAGTATCAAGCCCAAGTTTTTTTTTGAGATCATTTAAAGGTACCTACAATGTAGTAGGTTCTTTTTTCTTCTTTGACAACGGATTTTAAAGAGGTTCGACAGGGGCAGTTCCTGTACAAAGGTTCGGGCTGCCCTAAAGCCCCTAACATCAAGTTCCTGCAGTAGAAAAAGCCTCATGGTTTGCATCCACTTCCACCTTTAGAGGGAAGGTTCCCCGCAAATCAATACAAAGTTGTTCCGATTGATCACCTTTATCTTGTGATGAAACATTTCTGTCCTGATGGGAGGGGCCTCTTCCAGGATGACAAATGACAATGGCCCCCATCGATAGGGCGTGAGAGGTCACTGAACGGTTTGAAAATGATCTATGCTATGGCCTTCACGGTCAGCAGATCTCAAGGCAATTGAACACCTATGGGAGACTTTGAACCAACATGCTAAACAGTGCTCTCCACCGCCAACGTGACTTTAAAAAGAATGGCGCTTCCTTTGTCTAGTAGAGTTCCATAGATTTGAAGAATCAGTGCGGAGATGTAATGACGCTCTTCTGGCAGCACGTGGTGACCAGAACCTTGTAAAGACACTTGTATTGGTTTTTCTTTTAATTTGTCAGCCTTCTGTAGATTGAAGTCGGAGGGTGCGTGTCTAAGCCTCGTTAGTAGGCAAAGTAACCAGATACTGTTCAGATATAAACACAAAGACTATGCTCCTCTGTCTAGACTTTCTTTGTCAATTAAGTGTTAAAATAAGGTTGAATTAAGCAGCTCTCGCCTTAGCTTTTCACTTTCAGGCATCGCATTTAGAGAACTCTGAGTCTGTGTTAGCAGTGTTTGCATTTTGTTTGCCAGTGACGGTTGGTTTGGTCTGCGGTGATACAAAACAAAATGCTTTTTCTTTGTGTGACACAAGGCTGTAAACACAAATTTTCACTTTCTACTCAGTTTTGAAAAAGACGCACTTGTGGTGTAAAGACTTAAATAACCTTTAAAAAGAGGTCAGAATCTGCAGCAGTGGCAGGATTTGTTTGTCAGCCTATTTCTACATGTTTTGAGTGATGAGTCATTCACAAACATTGTGAGAACAAGCTGTTTCTGAAATGTGACTTGTATGGGTTTAAATCAGCTTGTAGCACATGAAGTTTATTCAACTTTATCTCATTTCACTAGTTTGGAAGGGAGATGGTATTTCTGCTAGTCCTTGTTGTTTCTGGTGCTCTTCAGGCTGCCATATATTCAATGAAAGCTGGAGGGTTTGAAGATGTGGTAGCAGCATGGCCTCAACCTGTGTTTTAGCCCTAATCTGTAATTGCATCCAGTGAAGGAGGAACAGCCTCTCTAACGTGACCGGCCATGGAGCACAAGGCCAGAGCCGCCGCGCAAAGCCAGACAGAGATGGAGAGATTGAGCAGGAACAGCAAACACAGATAAAAATGAATAAAAAAAGAGAAAAGCAAACGGATTGACTTTGGTAAGAGGTCACTTCTGAAAGTCCTCCCAAGTGATTGTTCGAAAGTACCATTTTTTCTCAGTTCAGGACACCCCAGAGATGTGAAGTGTAAGGTTATAGTATGGCCCAGTGCTCTATATTAATGGTGACTTTGGCTCACCTAATACGGATTCTCAGGGTTATAGCCCCCGGGTGCCTGCTGAGCAGAATGTGAATGCAAAAAGAGCCAATCCCTCTCCCCATCCCCTCCCTGGTCACCAGGGCCCCACCAGCCCTCGCTCAAGGTTACAGCCCATACAGCCTGGCAGCGATGAAGCCATCAGCACTGATTTTAAATGATATCCTGGACTAGCCACCACTTAATGTGTTCCCTCTCCCTTTACTTTTTCTTTAAACTCTTGATTATCCTCTTTTCAAGTTGATAGTGTAATGCATGATCAGAGGAGAAGCTGAATGGGAAAGACGCGTCTCTCCTTGAGTCGGTCGCCGGAATTCCTGCTGGGAAGAAAAAAGGAGAGGTTATGATCAAGGGCCTGCCTCTTAAGCCCTGAGCTATGCACAGGATGTTTTTGTATTTCACTGTATTTCAATGTGAACCCAGCCTGGGTATAAATAATTTGCTATGCTAAACTGCTGCACAACAAGCCTCTGGATGTCTTACACAGTATTTGTACATCTTCCAGGGAAACTGCACCAGCTTACAATTCCCATTCTGTAATTACACCTTTAGATATACAGCTACAGAAAAAGAAAGCTCTCTGCTACGGCTGTCAAATGATACCTTCAGCGGACACTGACACTTTTTTTTTGTGTGTCACTCCCATCTCATTGCTCATGTAGATTCCACTAATGCTTATTTGACGAGTAAAAATGTTATTCTAATGATGGTCGAGGGAGCTGGGTTTTTGCAGGTAGTTGTTATGGAAACTGCAGCTGCAGCTTAACTGTACGATAAGCCTCCTCTCTTACCTCTCCCCCATCTTCTCTTCCTTTTCGATCTAGTGAACACAGCATGTTGGAGTCATTACCAGAGTACAAATGGTTAAGGACAGAGCCGAGACATGGGGGACAACATTCACTCTGATGCTCAGAGAATGTGTGCGAACTGTTAAGTGTGCAACTGTTAAGTTGTTTTCTACGAGCCACAATCTGGCCCAGGCAGTGGAGGATTGTCATGTTTTTCTGCTCAGTTAATACATACAAACAGCATGTTCATTTATTTCTCAGTAAACACTACAAAGTTGTCGTACAATAATAACAGCGATAATAATAGTTTTTAGAATGTTTTTTATTAAGTTACTGTGGTTCAATCCATGGATGTATTCAGGAGAACTGGATACCTGATTGCATTCATTCAAAGGAAATTTACTCAGTAGGGAATATGCTGAAAAAGTTTTCAAACCTTCTGTACGCTTTTGCAATTTTGGGCCCATAGAGCACGCTCATTAGTGTCCTTCTGAGCGTGTAGTGAGCATGTGCGACTGAGAAGCCTGCTGGTTGAGCCGGCTGACTTCTTGTTGGCTCCTCGTGCACATGAATGGGATTAAATAAAATAATCATACAACTCCTGTAGACTTTCCAAATGTTCTTGTTCTGAATGTATCAAATCCAGATAATAAAGAGTCATTTTCTGGGGTTTGTGACACTCAGAAAAATTTATTCAACATTTCATAGCTGGTCCTTTTCCACTGATAGTCTGTGGGTAAAACCTCTTCTTGGGGCCAGTGTGCATCATGTGATGCATGTGGATGCTGTATTAATACGGTTTGGCGACTATGCCAAAATCTCACCATCCAGTCTCTGGAGGCACTTGTCTTTCTCTGTTCTCAAAAACATTTGATACTACAGAGTTGTCAGGTTGCAAATGTCCAATTTGTAATACCAGCGGTGTAGTATTTGTTTTCCTCACTGCATTTCATAGTGTTGATTAAAAGCTGAATTGCAAAAACAACTCATTATGAACTAATTTATAGGGAGTGTTTTGAAAGTGCAGCTCATTTTGCAGAAGGATACTAATGCACTCAAAGCTAAATTGTGATCAAATCATTCAACAACTCCTTCGACAAATCAAATATTTGTTGTCAATCATGGTGAATTGCTTTTGATACTCACTTCCATTGGTGTTTTATTCATTCCAGTTGCACAATTATATCAGTGCAAGACTGTGAGAGTGCTTCCCCACCTTTCCACACCTCTATTTGACCTCATCTTTTTTACTTTTTAAACCTAGTTTTCACCATGAAATACATGGATGTCAGACATAGTTTAAAATTAAATTCCATGAGCTGTGTTTACTGCAACAAGAGGACAATGCCCAAACTGTTTAAACTAGCTCCTTTTGAGGGGAGCTCAGAGAATGTTTTCTCACAGAAAAAGTTAACAAATAAGCTGCCATTCATGGGATATTACCCCCCAAAAAATTCAATTAAAAAAAGACAATAAACTGTTAAAATTCTAACCGACTGTAGTAAATGGTATAATTCAAAGCAGATTTTTACTCAGTTTTTCCATTCACTCTTTGTTTCTCACCCAAAATATTAGGAGCACTTAAAATGAAAATAGTGAGCCCTAAATAATGATATTTTGACTGTATTCCAGCAACAATAAGGCCTAGCAATTCACATTCATGATGCAGTGTTCCTAACTAACTGACAGAACAGTTCTTTCGTCACAGCCTTCTAGTTTGAAGAGGCTGCCTGCAGGACAACATTGTTAGCACCTTCCAAAATGCTTTTCTGTTCTGCCAACACGGTGATTGTTTGTATAGATTCAGGCACAAAAACTCCCCTTTAAATGGGAAGCGAACAGCAGTCACACTTTGTTGACAGCCATTCACTTAGATGTCCTCCTTCCTGTGTCACATTACTTCCGCTTTTGCTTCTGAGTGACACCTGTCATAATTTGCATGTCCATAAGAGGTCCCTGTCAGGTAAACACAAATGCAGGTAATTTGCGGCATTTGAACAAAGTACAGATCTTGTCATTTTCCGGTGATGACATTCCAAATGGATGGGACTCATCACTCTGTTAACCCAGAAAATGGATGAGAAGTTTCACACATGTTGTGAAAGATTTTAACCCAAACTGTGCTGTTTTCCAAAACCTAACTATGTAGTTTTGGTGTCTAAACCAAACCAAACAGTCAGTAAAATCCAAAAGTTAACTCGTTGAAAACAAAATGTAAGTCTCAAAGAAATAGTCCCACATAGGACACGAACCCTGGACTCTTTTATGAAAATCCTGTTGCTGACTAATGGTCCTGTGTTCTCCTCTTACCTCCTTATACGAGCTTTGTGGATTTTTCCCTCCACATCACAGTCTTGCCTTTTGGTTTGTTTCAAAACATAAAATAAGAATTTAGTTAAGTTGCATAGGAACAGAAATTTTGGGATACCAGTTACTCTGGAGCCTTAGTGAATAAAAGCAAACCATTTTTTGGTGTGTAATTTGAAACCTAATTCTGAATTTGCTTGTCTCCGCTCAGTGTTTTATTTTAATAAAATTATTGGCTAAATGGACATGATTTAATTGAAGGCGACATTACCGTATTTTGCTCAAATGATGCTGAACCTCCCAGTGTTAATGTAAGAAACAGCAGGAGGAAATTATTCCAATTTAGACTCCTTAGCACCAACACAAGTAGTTCAATTAATCGGCGATGTGAACCTTTTAATAAAAAATACCTTCAGAAATGTTCAGAACCAGACCTCTCACATTCTCAGAACAGCTTGTCTCTCCCCAAACAAATGTTTAATTCAGAAAAGAATTTGAGATTGGAGACGAAGAATTTCTTCGCAGATTGAAGGCCAAACAGAATGTAATTACTTTGAATAAAAAAAAGTGGATATTTTGGTATAATATTTTTCTGATTTTGACACGGCTGATAATAGGATTGAACTGTTTGCAGTGACTAATGAGCTCCACGTGAGATCACTCAAGGTTATAGCCGGTAGCTTCACAGCTTAATGTGACTTGGTGTGTGACAAGTTCTCTCAGTTTCCTTACCGAGGCTCTGTCTTACTGAACTTCCACAAACTTCAGCTGAAAGTGTGGTGATGTCAGTAATGATCTCCAAGTAAACCCAGCTAAAATAGCACAGTGACCTCATTATTGTTTCCATAGTTACAGAATGGCAGGGTTACAGTTCCTATCTATAGCGGCATTCACTTCACACAAAATACTGCATTTTTGACAGATGATAGTGGTTAAGAGCCAAATTGCAAAAGCTGTTCATGATAATCTGATTTATAGGTGGTGTTGTGAAAGTGCTGCTTATTTTTTGCAGCTGGACACTAATGCATTCAGCTCAAATTCCCAAATTGTGATCAAATTCGCTAACAATTGCTTTGACAAATTGAATATTTGAGGTAAATGATAGTGTAGTGCTGCTGATAATGGTTTACATCAGTGGTTTGTGTCTTGTTTGTGAAATATTATCATCAATATTATCATTTAAATTGCACAAACAATGATATCAATTCCAGACCCTGAAACTGCTTCACTGCCGCCCACCCACCTATTTCAATTTCTGTGCCAGAGAAAGCATCACACACTTAACTGAACCAGCTGGCTTTGTCAGGCAGCGATCCAAAACATGGATCTATATTTACTAGGCTATATCACTGTACATGAGTCAACTAGAATAAAATTAAACTCGTGTAATGATAGAAGACCTCAGTGTCTCTCAGGCCTGTAACATTTAGACAAGTAAACCTTTTTTTTTTTCTATTCAGTTAAAAGGTAAAATTTGATTCCTGCAAATTATATTCTAGCATGTGAGAGATAGGGGTTTGATGACCTGAATTATAGTTTGGCTTTCACCCGCGACATGGCTTTTTTGTAGGCTTTTTTGTTACCCAATCACAGTCCTGCCTGTTTCTGCTTTGGTATTAGGTGACTCATTGTAAACCAAACTGCACCATTTGTAGAGGAGAGGCACAGCGGGGGGCTTGTCTGCAGAACTTGGACAGATTGGTGTCAAGAATAACAAATATTTTGGCTTTCTTGTCTGCTTCTTCTATTCAATTGTTTATGTCAATTGTTTATTCCACAAGCTGCTGGTATTTTCTGTAGTTGTACAATATCTCATTTCAAACCCATGAGCATTAACATGCTGCTACAACAGTTGAAGGCTTACCCCCAGATATTGGAACCAGCCCACAGAGATTTGCACCCATTCGACATTGAGAGCATTAGGCTATGTCCACACTAATATGTTTTCATTTTAAAATGAAAACAGTTTCTGTCCAGACGAGTAGCATGTTTCAAAAGGCATAAAACATGGTCATGCATGTGCAGTGGGCCTGTGCAGGTGCAAATAGGTTGGTTGGTGAATCGTAGAAAATACTAAGAAGGAGGAGAAGCATTTGCAAAAAATCACACTAGAGATTTCTTTTCTTGGACGGATCATTACTGGTAGTCAAGGCTGATGACTAAAATGCAATCTCGTAGTTTTCAAGCTAAAATGTTATCAATAGTGCTGTAGAAGTCTCTATTTTAGGGTTCCTAAAACTCTGCAGTAGTGTGGACGCTATGCATAAACATAAGCCCCTTTCAGACATGCACTCTATTCAGTTAATTTGAACATGTTGGCTTCATGTTTGAATGAACACCCTGCTCATTTTTCCATAAAAGTCGCAGAGGCATTCAGACCTGGTGACATCTCTGCATCACTTCCAGCACGACACAACTCTGACCTGCATGCTGTTGCGCAAATGGATAGCCGTGCACAAGCAATGCACTTCTAGATGTTTATAGGAGTCTTTTCTGAGCGTTTATTACATATCTGAAGCATCAGACAGCAGCAGGATCTATACGAGTGTCTCCAGAGCGAGGCATTGATCGCAGTCTGCATTCCACTTAACCGCAAAGGTGTTGACTGGGGTTGAGTTCAGGACTCTGTGCAGGCCAGTCAAATTCTTCCACTCCAAACCAGGTAAAACAATTTCTTTACAGACTTGACTTTGTGCACAAACAGAAAAGAGAGCTTCCTCAAACTGCTGATATTAAGTCTGAAGAATGTCTTTGACAGAAATATCATTGTGAGTTGAAACTTTCAGGGGTCTAACCTAGCCTGCTCACTGTATAAGCACATATAGTGCATTTTTGTTTCCTTAACAGTAGCTCTGAATGTGAAATTCAAGAAAACACTACAGCCTGGAAATATTTCACCTCATTTCTTTGTTAGTTGTCTGGGCAACAAAACCACACTGACAGAAAAGCAAATGAGGCAGTATAAATGAACATTCTAAGTTTCATTAATGAAGACAGAGATCTGTTGAGTGTGTAGGTGAGCTTTAAAAGATGATTCTTTTTTTCCACAGGCAAATTCCCCAAAAAGCTAGAATGAGATGAAACAGATGTAAACAGAACTGCGGCAAACAAAATACATTAATAGAACAACCAATTATCTTTTTTTTTTCTTTCTTTTAATTATGACTAACTAGTATGTGTGTAGTCTGATCTGTGCACACCAGTGTGTAACCCAACACATGCTTGTGATTTCTCATTTTGTAAAATGTAGCAGGACTCCATCTTAGAGACTCCAATTGAACGCTCCAACCACGCATTGTTGAACCGTGGGTTCAGCTGCAGACAGGTGCTCTTGAATATTCATTGACAATGAGCCCTCATGGATTCTAATCACTGTCAATATGTGTGCACTTTGCAACTGTCAACTATTCAGAAAACAAAATATGCCCCTGCATCAACTGCTTATGAAAATTTATGATGCAGGTAGAAAATGAGACTTCCTAGTATATTTGAGGGGGGTTTGCACCAAGCTTGAACAATGGAATTGTTTTCAAATTATGTGGAGTTATGGGAAATTGTAGGTGGTGCCTCACTTAGTAGTTCAAGTGTATCTTTCTCCTGCTTAATCTTGGTAGAAATTTCAATTAAATACACAAATCCAATGCATTTATATAGCTTAGCATGTAATTTACTGTAGGCCCGTCTATTGGACATCTATATACATACATACACATTAAATACATGGATTATAAATTGTGAAATTGAAATGTGTTATTACTATTTATTACATATTGAAATATTTTGTATAAAAGCTAAACAGGAGGGCTTAAACTAAAGTGTAACCACTCGAACAACCTATATCTTGTTTTACTAGGTGATTCATCCTCTTTGTGACAACTGGTGCATAAAGAAATAGAGGCAAAACAACTTCTTATTTGCTTTTTGTCTCCAGGATCTATTTGAGAGGCTTCAAGATGTCACCTTCTGGGTGCCACAGAACACGAGTACTCACACCCCACCCACTCACTGTTATGGTGCTGTCCATACGTCCCTGAGTTGTTTGCTCTGCCATGTTTATTTGAAAAGGCCAGTGTCCAAAAAAATCTTCACTGTGTGGAGATGACATTTGTTATTAAGAACTTTTTTTGAGTCTCTTGTCGTTATCTGACAGCATTTGGAGCCATCCAGCGAGGTACATTTGACAGGGTCCTGCACAGTTCCACTTTAGATGGTACAGCTCAGGATTTGATTTTACAGCTACAGTGATGGATGTGTCTAAAACTTGCAATAAAACCTTCCTCTTCAGTAAGGATCTATCCAACTTAAATGGCTAGCTCACCTAAATGTCATACCATATTTGATTTAAAACCGATCCTTACTGTACCCTAAAATAGAGTTAATTGAATAATGGTTATATGTAACCTTGATGTCAATAAAAATGGACATTTTTTTACTAAACTTAGCTCCGTGGTAACCCAGATTCTGTCTTTCCTTCCATAATATCTAATAATACTTACTTGAGAGGAAACTTTTGTATGTGGTGTTTCTCTGGGGTGTGCAGGAGTCTTTGTGATGTGTGATTTTTGTGTGATTGAAAGTTTACTGAAACAATAACATAAAACTAGAATAACCAATAGAATCTTTTAGCGAAGAGACTGGTGTAACTTTTTTTATTTTCAGTCTGGGATGTGTCAATTATTGATTGCATACAACATTTATTTATTAAGGATTATAATTATTTTGTTCAGTGTCAGATTAAGAAAAAAACAAAACAAACAAAAACTTACTCTTGGAACCTTAAAGACAAAAATGTCCTTGTACCATGGAACACACTACAAGCTCATCACATACATGTGCTTTGTCAGGACCAACTGGCATCACATTTCAACACAATGAATACCCTTTAGCATCATTTTTTCAACTGCAGGTTAGTTCAATAGATGTATAAAATTCTATAAATGTTGGAAATAGATGCTATGAAACCGTAGCCAAATGTTCTGTGGTTGCGTTGTCACTGTCGGTCCTTTTTAGGTAAAGAAAAGTTTGCCTTGTAACATGTGCTTAGTGTCACACAAGGCCATATTTTAACCCACAGTTTCCAAACTTAACCAAGCAGTTTGGTGCCTAAACTTTACAAAAGAGGGAGTAAAAATGAACTAAAAGTTAATGACGGAAATAGTAGTGTAACATGGGACATGAACGTCATTCTCCTGAATGAAAGCCCTGTGACTGAGTCCAATGTCATAAGTTTCGATTAGGTGATGGTCCAGTAGAATCTGCATGATGCAATCATCTCCTCAAGTCCACAACACTCCATGTGTACCCTTTCACTGACGTCCACATGACACCAAGCTGTTTAGAAATGAGTATAATAACCACAATGTATCCATGGCTATCTATGTGCACCTCTGTAAGGAAGTAAAATGAACTTGTTACAGCCCATCCACCCCTCCAACCCTCTTTCGCTGCTCTCTCAAATGCGAAGAATCCCTATTTTCTGTCAGGGTTGAATACTGATACAGTTGACATCTAGGCTGAATAACAACTTATGCATGCAAGCAGCTTTGACAAAATGGAACTATTTGATGCCCTAGACATGAGAATGGATTGACTGCATCAAATTCTCTGTTACCAGCCAGTACAGGGTTCTTTTTACCCATGTTACATTCTTTTGCGTAAACCCAAATAAAATTACACAGAATAGTTTTGAATGGAACAGCCTATAGGGAGGTAAAGTCTCTTACATGAAAGGTTAAGCAACATGTTTTGTTGTTTAGATTGAGGGACTTGTTGACTGCTGAAACCACCAAATCTGTGTACTGCACTCTGACACAATGTAGTTGTAGTATACCCTTTGCATGGACAACACTAAAGGTTTGGAGAGGCCCTTCAGTTAGAGGCTTTACAGCATTTGATTGTTTGTTCCAACATTTAAAATGACCAACATAAGCTTTTGGACAGAAAGTCAGGGTTGGATGGGTCCACAAAGTGGGTGCTGTGAAATGGGATACAGATGTTTACATTCTTTTATGCATGACTGTGGTCGCTTTTGTAGAACGTGTTGTGGAAGAAGGCATTTACAAAACAAGTAGCACTGCCAAAATAGTAGCACGATCATAAAGCATTCATGTTTAGGAAAGCAACATGGCATGTGGGTGACACAGCCTGGTGTTTGCACCCTGCTTTCTATTTCACTCTTTTTTTCCACTAACCAAAATTATTTTTATGTATAACAAAAACGTAATCATAGCAGTGCCACATCAGAAAACATACAGTAGGAATCGGCTTTGTAACAGTTTTGGAAGGCACAGACAATGCTGTCCTGCCCGTAGGCGCAAAGGATCAGAAATTCTTGTGACATTTTGGAAGGCAATGACAAATGAGTCTAAAGAGGCCTTTGTATTGGAGAGCTTTCAACTTTTTAGCTTTTGTCAAAATCAGCAGGTTCAAACGTTGTCCTCCAACCAGCTGGCACAGTCTTGAACCTCAGTACTCCACTGAACTGGGATGAGGAATGCGAGGTCAGAGCCAATGCCATTGCCAGGGCTGACTGAGTCATTTTACACTCTGTCATGACTCTTATCACAATTTTACCCCCTCTTTCACTCTATCTTGATTGGTCACTCCTCTCTGGAACACGTCTGCACCCTAGAGGCTTTATCTGTGATTCCTTATCATCCCCAACTCTGCCTATCTCTCACAGCTCCCTCCTCCTTCTCCTTCTCTTTTTCTCACTGCACCTCTCTCCCTCTTCCTTCCCATTTGTCTGTTGATCTGTCATGTTTGTCCTTCTCTATCTCCCGTAATAGAGTTGGAATTATATGTTGAAAGTAAATAGCGTTGGGGTAAAATAGATGTAGGTTTCAGCCAGGCTCTTCCAGGATTACACATTTATAGCTGCCGACTTAATTATATTCTTCTTTCTTGGGTACATTTTGTGTCATATTTCCAGGTTTCACCCTGTAATCACAGAGATGAACTTATCAATGCAGTACATCAGTGAATATTGCTGGACTTTACACTTTGCATAATGTCAGCTGGGCTTGACGCTAATTATGATATTTTCAAAGTCAGTCGCACTCACAGCGGAAGCACATTTATGCAGGGTCCATTTAAATTCTTAATTGTGCCTTACTGTTAAAAGTAGAGAGTCGAGGTATTTGGTGTACAGCCTTGGGAGCTGTTTGCCCTTGGTGATTCTTTCATCTTCAGATTTAATAGCATGAGTCAAACAGTGTTTGGTAAATTTGACTGGGGTACATCAAGTAGCTGGAGCTCCTTGTGCTAATATTGACCTGAAGGAGTGGGTAAAAAAGAACGTGTAGGATATGAAGATCCCTCCGAGATGGAACAGGGACCAAATGCAGTGAACATTGTTAGAGGACGAGCGTCTTTGATATGTGTCCTTTGTCTTTCTTGCCCTGAAAGTCATTCGTATCCAAGACTTTTGTTTGGCATCAGATTTTCATAATGAAGACAATGGCAGCTACTTTAGGGTCTTTCAACACTGCTTTGAGGTTTTTACAGTAACCTTCCACAGTCTTGAGCTGAAACTTCTTTTCCGAGCAGCGTCCCCTGTGCCTCACAGTGCATTTTGAAGGAAATATTACTAAAGATGGAAGGACACAGATATGGAATATATGAAATATTTTGTGCTATCAAAAGTTGAACAATCATAAACTTTCTCATTGTTGCAGCCAGCACTAACACAATGTGATAACCGTGTTTTAATTATCAAATATGGATAAAACCATAATAACTTCAGCTGATTCAACAGTCCTATGAGGCTAGCAGAGAAATAGACATGCATCTATCTCTCTTTGACTCAACACCATTAGTGCACTGAATTTCTGCTACTGTTTGTACAACTGTGTTTCAGCTTTTTTTTTTTTTTTATACATTATTTGCTTTTCTCTCTTACAACCCTTGATTTCCATTCATTTTGACATGATTATTGGTTACCAAATTGTTGAAGTTTTTCTGGTTGGTGAGAGCTTCAGTATTGCTGTACTGCCATAATGATAACTATTCAGACATTATTTCCACTGCAATCTTTTTAGAGGCCTTAAAAAACCACAACGAAAGGGCTTGGTCTGTGGTCAAGTGGTCACCGGGAGATTGCAGAAGCATACAAAGTTAGTTTTCCTGTGCAATGCTTTCTTCTGTGATCATGAAAACCTTTAATCCCTTATCATTCCGGCATCCGACATCTCCAAATTAAAATGAATGCTGTTATTAACCCTTATGGAGTGTATATAAAGTTGGATCTTTTTTGTAAAGATAGCACTCTCTAGTTTTAGCCACAGCAATCAGAATCATTCTAGGTGCTACCAGTAAAAAGTTATTTCATTTCAATGATCACAGAAAAAAAAAAACAAAGATCCTTGCCTAAGTTCTTTCTTGAAAATAAAGGTGCATAAAGCAGCATTAGGTGGTGGGAACTAAAACACACTGTGTGCCAATAAAAAACAAACAAACAATCAAAAAAAAACTTGTATTGCACTCATATTTCAAATTTGAAAATGATATCTGTAAGACTGATGATTTGACACTAATTTTTATACTGGTATGTTCATGCGTGTTATTGAGGGGCTGTTGTTTCATCCACATCTATCCAAATTGGACACCACTGAACATGTAAAGAAAAAGTCCAATATCTTTTGAATGCTTGAACCTACAGATATCAGTGAGGGCTCTTATACCCACAGGAATCCATATCTGGACATAGAGTTACTCTATTAGTTATAGAAATAATATTATATATAATAATAATATTACATCATAAAAACAAAATAAAATATGTATTTTTCACAAAAAGATATGAGACTATATCAAAACAAGAGTTATGGGCAAGTATACATATATAGATTTAAAATTCACACTAACATCAAACAGTGCAAAGTGTATATTTGCTGTATACACTCAAACTGTACACATTTTTTTTTAGCACTGTGACACTCACTTGTTTTCTATGAGCCGCTCGTTATAACGGAGACACTCTGAGACACTCTATTGGCTCTTCAGGGTGTCGGTCACCCCCCAAAGCCCTCCTATTGGCCAAACTAGGTGTCAATCAAAAGCTGAGACCTCCGTCTAGCCGCCTGTAGCGCTTTCAGCGCGATCTAAAAATAGATTCAGCCTGATTTCGCCAGAAGAAATGAATAAAACAACCGGAGCTGATCTCAAGCTGGGAAGACATAACTGCAGATCTTTTGCCTTTGAGGATGTAATCCGTGTTGCGGACCGAATCATTTTACTGGATGTGTACAGACAGAATGAAACCAAGCTGGTGAGGAATGATCGATGTTTGAGCTGCAGAGAGCCTTCACAAGTAAGAAAACTCGGATTTTATCATTTTGCTATTTGTACAAAAAAGGCTCTTTGTGTCAACACTGTGGTTGCTGAATGCCAAAAACGTTTATATCATCGGAAAAACGAGACTCTACGCTTTCATTTGATGTGTATATGGTCGGGAAACGTGATTGAGGAGCGAGCACACATGGCTGTAATGTTTTTGGAAAGTGGTCACGTCCCGCCGGCGGGACGTAGGAATGACTTGTTTTGACATTTTTGGAAACTTGCTTAATTGCTTACTGACGAGATGTCAAATGCCACTCTTATTTCTTCTCTGTCAATATAAGTTTTAAATATCAATGTAAAAAACCTTGTATTGCTTTATATGAAGCTGTCACCACCATTATGACAGAGATGTCAGTACAATTGTTGACAGGGTTCATTATAACAATATTAATCACCATCATGATTTTGGCTTGACCGACTGTGATTTTGATGTTTAAAATTCGTGCTCTGCTCTTTAAACTCAGCTGATGTAGATAAAAAAATATCATGTTTTACCTTGGTTAAATCTGACATTTGAATGCTTTGTTTCACTCTTTTCATAGTAATCTTTGTTCACACATGCACTGTGGCCTGCATGTGAGAAGTTTAGGGTAGATCCAGTAAATTGTCTATTGATAGGAAGAAGTTCAGCAAGGAGATGGACTGAATTCAGGTGAAGATTATACTGAGTCTTACTGTAATGCTAAGAGTTGTGCATATGCTGGAATGTAGCACAAAGGAAGCAGTGTTCTGTTTATTTAAAAATGAAATGCGATACGGATAGTTTACCCTTAAAATCAATTAGTAATCATGATAAACAACTGAGATCTCAATATTAATCAAAACTGATTGTGATTGTTATTTTGCCCATGATCGTGCAGCCTTCCTTGAGTACTAAAGCTTATTTTTTATTGTGTGTATTATCATCCTAATGGGAAGTATTTGGGTGTAGTGGGTAGGGGCAGAGGGTGAAAGTCTAGTGCATGCAATGAGCTACATAACTCAAAAGTAATGGTAAAGGATAGAAAGGTTTTAGTCTCTTGGGCTTTCGGTGAGACTTTTTTTTCCGCTCAGGCGTATGGGCTCCATCTTGCAGTATCCAGTTCTTATCTGTACTTCCAGGGGTTAGCTGCTGGACAACTGTTAGATACTCCAGGTAATTACTGCACTCAAAGAAGAAATAGTGTGACACTTCAGTGCCTGTAAACAGCAATTTGTCATGTTTTTGCCTTGGTTTCACCCAGAAAAAACACCAAGGATATAGTGTGTTAATTAATAAGCTGTAGAGTGCCAGACAGCTGAGACAGAGTCTGGGTAATTGTTTACCCTGCTTCGGCTAAGCTAAACTAACTAGCTACTGATTCTCGCTTTATATATTTAAGGCACTGATATCAAACCATCAGAATAGTAATGATAATAAATGTACAGATACACATTTATCTTGAGCCTGACAATGTCACGATTCGATAGCATGTCTGTATGAAATACACTGTCACGGTATAGGCTGCAGTTGCACTGAATCATTTGGATATAAACATGCTCATTGCAATTATTTTAATATTGAAAAAACATGTTTAAATCAGTGTTTCTTAATTATCAGTGCATTGCTTTGTGTTTGACTGTGTCTCTTGTCCCTGAATGTGTGCACTCGACTTTTAATGGCACATTAGTATGTGTGTGCGACTCCACCCAACACACGGCTTTCCAATTTCTTCCACTCCAGTTCATTCAGCAACACATTTTGCTGGCACTGAACGTACTTTTGATGATTACTCTGGCACCAGACATATTTTTATACTCTTTGAAGTGAATATATTTTAGAAACAGCTTGAAGTCCTTGCTCCTAGGTTTAGCGAAGCTGTGGTTATCGCGGGTTAGAGATCTGGGAGACTTCCCTCATTTCCCTGTTTATCAGTTCATTCTGTCCAAAATGACTTATTGTTATTTTCGCTACTTGTCTAATGGAACAGCATTATCAAGGCCCTGTTTTTATGAGATAATGCCTGGGAAGACACTGTTCAAGGTCTGGCATGGTCTAGCAGATGTCAGATTACCACAAGAAAAGGCACTGTAAATAAAAGCACAAGCTGTCTTGCTGTTGCATACCACTGCATACAAAATTGTGCGATATCAAAATTTTCAACCTATTACAGCCTTGACTGTTAAAATCCAATACATGGCATTCTTGTGTGCAGTGAAAATCACCATCACCTCATCCATAAATAAAGCATGTGAAGGCATTGTGCAAAAAAAAAAAAAAAAAAAAAGACTTGTCCAGTCTCCAGTGAGCTCCATTCCATTTTTTTTCCAGAGGCGAGTCACAGCTTACATCGTCTTATGTTTGCTCCATGTTGTCATTCTCAGCACATTTCATAATGGATGAACATATTTCCTTCGTATACAGGAAAGCGCTGATAATGAGAGTTATCGTTCTTTAGAATTTGCACCACTGATGATAATGGACTTCATTATGTCCCTCTTCCAGTAAGCTGTCACCCTGAACAAATTTAAATTAGCCAGCCCAGAACAGATCTTACACCAAGATTATTTCCATTCAAGGCACCATTTGGAGCTGTTTTGATTCCCTTTAATACAGGACTTTTCACTCCAGCAAGCAGCAGCCCTGTTTATTTGACTGTCACAACATTATAAATTACTGGCAGCTTTCTGAGCAATGACAAGAGGGGAAAAAAGTCACCTAGAACCAGCCGCGGCTAAGAGAACGGGCTGATGTGAAGGATGCTGGCTCACTGGCTTCGAACGGGGCAAGGTTGGGTCTTGGGCAAGGGACCCTGAGGGAACCATGTGGTGGAAACCATACTGTGACTCATTCAATAAAGTTAATTAATGATATTTTATACATAATGAGGGTCGGTCTCCCATGTGGTCCTCTCTCAGGTTGAGTTCATGGAGAGACAGCAGTTTTTCTGCTGCTGCAGGGACCATTCTGGAAACAAAACAAGGGTTTTTAAACCATCAGGTTGTGTTAAGGTCATTTTGCTATGACTTTGTCTTTTTGAAACACATTTTCCGTGACATTAGGTTGCAGATTGGTTGGAAACCGTCTCAAGCAGGCCTCAAAAATATTAAAACATTAATGATGATATACAGTAAAACACAGACCGGGTGATGGACACAAAAAGTGCAGACAGAGTTAATATTATCAAATAATGTTATTATAATGAATATTAGATGTTGAAATGAGATAATGTAACCTTGACCTTAAACCAAGACTCAAAATTACAGTTTTGTTTTTTTTTCAAAGCTAATGAGGAATTTAACTAATTGTCATGTTTTGGAAAATATTACATTTGTTGTATAGAAACAGTTCTTTGCAGTTTCTGAAAAAAATCCCCTTTAATGTTCTGTACAACAGAGGAAAACACTAAGACGAAGTACCCAAAGCAAACAGGCAGAGAGTGCTAATTGCCAACATTGTCTTTTCAGTTAACTCTCAACAAAGCATTTCTGCAGCAACTTTTAAAGAGAAGTCACCCAATCCAATGTTTCTAACTTACACATTCCCTTTCTCCAGGTGTAAACTGCTAAATGAGATTTTGTCGTCACACTTGCCAATCTTTCCTTGTTTTCATTATGTAGTCCCACTCAATAAAACAGCTGTTAAGTTGCAACAAAAAAAAAATTAAGTGATATCAATCGCACAATGCTAAATGAGTAGCAAACCTAATTTCTATACTGTTGCTGAAATTCAAATACCAGTTTAAAGCGACAAAATTTAATTTCAAGTTGATAGTAAAAGTAAAGTGCCTTCACCAAAAGCAAGAAGATACGTGAGCTTTATTTGAAACATGTTGTCGGGGGGGATGTTTGATATGGCTAAATACTCAGACAAAGAACAAAAACACACACTCTTTTCAACACGTTCACCTATTCTTTCTGAGTAAAAGATGTTTACAGGAGGATGTGTGCATACTAAACTCAGCAGCCAAGCTTTTCTACCTTTCCTGTTTATCCATTTGTGGGCCTGGGAGTCGGATTTGCTGCCAGTTTGTGCTTCTGATTAGCATGTTTTCAGCTGTATTGACTGATGGTAAAACTCTAGGCTGGCTTCCCTCGAAAAGGTGTAATAAACAGAACCTGGGAGGCTGCAGCATCTGCATTAACACCTTGCCGGGGCTGTCTCCTAGGGCCCAGGAGCCGAGGACAGTGCCTTCCCTTCACACCTCGTTACTCCTGTTCCCTCCCGTGACCTTTCCCTGCAGGCAAACACGCACCCCATGAGACGGCAAGCCAATCAGTACCCCTCTTCCATCCAGCCCAACCCCTCATAACCCTTCCTCTTTGTCTCATTCCTTTTTTCCTCTGCCCAAACACAGCGTCGCTGCAACTGTCATAGACTCTCTTGCTGAGTGGTGTCGTTGTCACGGGCCCCATCATTGTCCTCCACTCTATCAGTCAGCGCTGTTTACATTCAGGTGATTTTTTGCTTTGAATCACTCCAGCGGAAACTGATGTGACCTTGAAGAGAATGCCAGTGTCTTTCAATGCTGAAGAGGAAGGAGAACGCGCTTTGAAAGTCTTGTCTTTCATGCCACTAATAGACAGGAGGTTGTCTGAACCTGTTTTTTGACCAGTCATTACAAAGATCAGGATGGGCTTGAATGCATCAAGCCTTGGAGAGTGAAAATGGAGTTCTCCAGGTGAAAGGAAAACGGGCCCTCTGGCAAGGTTGCGTGGTTTGTCTTTGATGCTCCTGGCTTGACACAGGGAGCTCACCTTGACTGGGTCATTTATTCAGACACACACTAAGTCACCTGGCGCTGGGAGGCTGAGAGACAATTACATTCAGCCTTCATGGCGCAATGATGCCAGGGCTCACCAGAAAACATCTATATTTTAAACTTTCAATGGCCTGTCACAGTTTGAGTGTTGATCCAAAATTAATAAACTTTTTTTTTTTCTTGTCCTGAATAGAAAATTAAAACTGCCTCTGCTCGCAACTTTAATTAATTCTCTGTTAATTTTCCATCTCAAAGCTAATCAAAACAAACAAAAAAAAGCTTTTGCAGTCAGCCATGTCTCTGTTTTTCCAAAAATAAAGTGTGAAAACAGAGGGAGAAACATGTAAATGGCATAGAAGAACTGCCTAGATGGCACTGCCCCCATCCCTTAGCCCTTCTACCTTTCTGAACAAACCATCCGAACTTGACCTAGGACGTCTGCAAGTCTCACACCATAGATGAGTTGCAAACTGCAGTGTGGCAAGTCAGAGCACAGAAAAACCCTGTTAATTGGTCCAGTCTGGCTGGCCCCTGTCAGATGAGGCCTTTCATGGCCTTTTCATGGGTTTCTCCTGGGAAAACTGAGGAGGCTGCCTGTAATGAGGCACTGTACCTGGTTGCAGAGGGGGGAATCAGGAGGGTCGCTCGTGGGCAATTAGGGAGAAATAATGAGAGCTTTCTCTTCCTCTCTGTCTCTGTTTCCATCCCCCCCCCCTCCACACACCCCACCACCCCGCCCAGTTTCCTGTGAGAACAGTGGCTCATCAGGTAACTTTTTAGGAGGGGGGGATCCCGTGAGAGGTAGCTCAAAGCCAAAAGTAGCACTTTGCAAGAGGAGAGCCAGAGCATTGTAGATATTCAACAAATATGCACAAAACGGTATTCACGTCCTTTTCCCGGCTCTGTTAACCAACAGTGGAACCAGGCAGCATTGAAAAGATGATGTTGAAATATGCGTATGCGGCGCTTATCCTGCGAGATCTCAAACTGGCACTCGATATGTTATCAGAAGAGCTGAATCTGTGTGCAGCCTGCTATTGTAACTGCCATGTTGTGCCTGCCCAAGGGCTAAGATGAGATACTATAGCTTAGCTTGTATACAGTTTATTATACAGAGCCAAGATGAGATGCTGTATATGGGCTTGTATACAGTTCATTATAGAGAACTAGTTTTCCCATCACTCGTGGGATTTTAGTTTTTTATGCAGCTGGTGTTTGGCTACCGCAGCTCCTTGCTGGCTCCTCTTATCTGGAGACAGATTTCCACCTCTCTGACAGAGATTGATGTGCTGCCTCTGCCCAGCTGTAATAGCACTCAGCATCCACTGCACTTAATATCCTAATGGCATCAAATCAAAATCACCACTAGTCCGACACTGGGAAACACCTCAGCTAAGTGTAGCAGCCTATTTACATGCACACAGTCGATTCATTCTTTTTTAGGAGTTGAAAGGTGATCAATAATTTACATGCAGATTTGTGTGAAATTGTCCACAAGCCTCTAAGAATAATGGAAAGTATGTGAATTGAAGTGCAGATGGCTAGAGTGGTTATTAGCCAAAGAGAATCCATAAAAATTGATTAAAATCAAATTGAAATAGTACAGGGCAGCGAGTCCTTTTGTTGTGCATTTGCAGCTAAAAGGAGCATAATTACGCTTAGAAAATATATTGTTAAAATAATTAGTTTTGCCTGTTTAGGTGTGAAGAAGCCAGAGAGAACTGGTTATCAAATGAGCATTCTACCTTTTGTTTAGTCCCTAAGGTTCAGCATTACATCAAACTGTGAGAACCACAAACTGAAATCACCGTGAAGCCGATCCTCCCACTTCCTTCTACTTTAATGATAATCACAGATTCCCTCTTCTTGCTTTTGTCTTGCTCCAGCCTTCAATTTTTCTCTTGCTTTACCGCAGCGTTGTAAAAACCCATTTTGAATGCATTTGAGGAAAAGCTAAGCCACAGCAGGTTAAAATGTAGCTGCTGCCCTTTCTGTGGACAAATCAGACACTGAGGCTGAAGGAGAAAGAGTCGGTGCAGACTGGTACTCAGGGCTGTGTTTTGCATTCAGTTTTTTCTTTTTTTTTTTTGTTTTGAAGCTGTTCGACAACACTGATGGCATGACAGATTTGGGTTAGGATCCAGACCTTGTTTTGGATCTCGCTGTTTTTGCCTTGGAGAAAGGGCCATAAATGTTACAGCAGTAGTGGAAATCCCTCCCTGGTAAATGCTCCATCTGTGCACACGAGTAGCAGGATGTGTGTGAGGCAGTAAAAAAATAAATGTGAGGATTGTGAGATGGCCCAGGGAGTCTGTTACGCTGATAGAAAATGTAAAGTGCCATAGTCATGAATGTAATGTAGAATGATTGTCTGTCTCCCCTGTTTATTTGCCAGTGTAAGGGCTGTAATGGAGACAAATGCTTGTATGAGTCTGTGATCCCACTGCTTTGGCAATCTGACTCCTCGGTGTGTCTGTAGCTGTTATGGCAGCCTGCACTGAGAGGCATGTGTGAAGGCAGGTGAAAGGTCCTCAGGTGACTAACCTGGGTTTTATGCCTTAATGACTCCTTGTTATTCTCATAGCTATTTCCCAATTGCCACTAGCAATTCCACCCTCTGTGTCCATTAGATGCAGGGAACATGGATCAATATGTGATGCAATTTCCCTGGGGAATGAACAAAGCTTCTTTAGGGTGGCTGGCCACTATCTCCCCCTCACATTCTCCCTCTCTTTTGCCCGCACATCCTCCTCCTCTTTTCCATGCCATGCTGAGTAAACGTCAGGTAGGTGTTGCGGAGACAAGAGGAGATTTTGCTCAGTCATATATCTAAGTGCGGCGAGATTGACCGACAACAGGAACCGCTTTGTTACAGTAGCTAAAACAGAAGCCTGTCACCCGGGTCTTTCTAAAAAAGATGAAGAATGAGTCATCAGCAGTCCAACACCCACCCAATAGCGAGGCTGGCACTCAGCATGCCAGCAACATCATCTGCCTTACAAGGGATGTTGCCCAGCTATTATCTTTGAACAATGAGACACGGTTTGCTAGTATTCGATTTTGCAAAGGTCAACATCATTTTGCCACTGGAGTAAAGTGTTGTTTTCATAATGAATATGCCCTAGAATATGCACAGACACAACATAGCCTATACACTCTCAGAGCATTAAAGCACAGAGAGTAAAAACACATGATAGAGCAGCTGCATACCTTTGTTAACACCTTGGTCTAAAGGTTTATTGTTCAGTGACATGATATTTTACAGCATACGGTGTGATTCGTTTAGCTGATATAAAATCCATCAATAATTCAAATGATGCTGAAGTGCAGAGTGTGTTGAACGATGCCTTACATGTACCTGGACTTCTTTACTTGGTGATATGTCAAGGCTCCACATGTATTGCTGACTTGTGTTTCCATGACAACATTACTCTGGTTCTAATTTTGAATATCACGGTCTGGGGACTGGGTTTCGACCATGATGAATAAGATAATCAAAAGAAAATGTTATTGAGTTTTCACTCATCTCTGTGGTTTTCTTCACTACTTTGGAAAATTGTGTCACGGTAACCCCGAATAATTTTTGTATATAAAATCAGGCCTACACGTATGTTATTATTTTAAAAACAGTGATGAGCTAGAACACCTTACTCTGCCACGAGGATTTAATCTTGGGAAACTGAATTTCCGGGATTCCACTGCCAATCTATTTTCCATTTCTCGGGAAATATTTAAAAAAAAACAAAAAACTGGAAATAGCCTAATCACGCTCCAAGTATTTAACTGAGTGAATGGTTTTTGATTTTATTACGGCACAACAATGTTATTTATTGGGTGGTTCTCCAGCCTCATATGGGTCCCTCAGAAACTTTGTTACTATAACGTGATCTATAGACTGCACTGTACTACATTGTATGATTACATGACTCAGATACTGTCCTTCAATTTAAGATTTTATCGTTTTGAAAAGTTTTATTGTTTGTTTTCAGGTTTTAAATGGCTGTATTGCTATAATTTTCTTACTTTTATTCAAGTTTGTCTTTTTTATTTCATGTCCTGCTATTCTGACTTCCCATCACATTGGTTGTTCTCCATTCTATCATTTTAAATGTGCTTTGTAAATACATTTGCCAGTGTTGGCCACTAGTGACAATCAGTTATTGAAAACTAATCAATCAATCTGTGCAGCCCTGGTTCATTCTCATATCTGCTAAAATAAAAGGTGTTCTTTTGTCTTCGTAATTATTAATACAGCCAAATAGCACATTTAAGTTGTCAAGTTGTGAACCCATATGCGTATTTCTCTTTAGTGTTTGAAATTTGACCACTTGACGGTAACTGAAATATACTTTAAAAGCAAGTCAATTTCCCAGAATTCCCAGTAAACAGTGGTGTTGCTCCCTGGACAGGAAATGTCTAATTTTCAAGAAAGCTATTGCCATACTTCCTAAAAACTTGTAAACTATAAAATATGCATGTTTCAGCAGCGTCAACCGCTGAGACAAGTATGAAGAACTTGTCCCTGTACCCTCTATGCAGGAGGATGTATGCTGTCGAGTGAAAACATGCAAAATAGGCTCTGACTGCAAATGACATTCCGGCAGTAGTGACGGCAGTCGGTGCCATGGGGCCTCCGGTCTTGACTTTTTTTTGTGTGAATCTAACAAAACCGCAGGAATATTCATTTCGTTGTAACAGCGATGGCTGTATCGGTGCCAAAGTAACCTCACCCTACAGAACTCATCTGCAGCGAGACTCCTTCCAGTGAAGTTTTTTACCTTTCTAACATGGCCCTATTGAGCTTTTTGTATGCTAGAAGCCACCCTGCCTCCACAGAATTATGTGAACATACAATTCAACTGCATTATTGTTTAAGTTTTTGGGGGAAACTTGTTTTCTGCCAGGCTACACTGGTTTCTGACACATTACAGATATGCTTTAAAGCAACACATCTTTGCCATTTGTTTGATTTCTTTTTTCTTCAGAATCAGTTTGTAGTTACAACGCGTCTGGCAGAGTTTCTTCAATGTTATAACTCACCATTGTGTAGCGTAGAAAGGCTGAAACTTTATAGATCTGCACATTCTAAATGATGCAGTGGGGTAGAGCTGCATCTAAGGTGGAAAATGGGAAAAGCTTCTCAGTCTGAAACTTACAAGGAGAATCATTTTTATTGGTTTAATGAGTAACTGGGAGGGACTTTAACTAACATCATTGCAAAACATGAGTGGATGATGATGAACACCCACTACACACTCCTCCACCGGTTTGTCTACAAACTTCAAAAGAAACTTGAAAAACCTCAATGTTCTCTGAGTCCTCAAGTAGTTCCCATTTCACAGCAGAACACTATACCGACAATAAAGGTAAATACAGAAAAGCCTTGTTCAGACGGACAATCAGACCACTACATTGACACAGTGGGGGTGCCAATGCTGAGGGCTCCAGCAAAGACATGCAGGAAGTCTGGTAAGAAGAAAAAAAAAAAAAAAAAAAGAAAGAAGAAGAAGAACCTAGCTTCACTTTACTCTCTCTGCAACTCAGCGGGTCGTCATTTAGCAGTGTGCATACCTGGTATATTACTGCGCAAGTTGTATAGCAGCAACTGTACTGTTCACTTCACCGTTTTGCTGTGATAGATAAACCAATTGACGCAGTGATAACTTTTAATTAACAGTTGTAAAGTCTGGTGTTTTGGCAAACAATAATAGATACAGCACTCAGCGTAGCAATTCTGTGTTCAATTGCTTCATCTGAACAGCAACAAACAAACACCTATGGAGAGCTGTTATATATTGTTTTCTCTGCAATGTTTGCACAGTTTGGCACAATCACTCCTGATTTCCCATTTAAAGTTACACTTGACCTGGTGCTGTGAGAACTAATTGATTCATTCAGTTTGTTTGGTAGTAATGGGGAATATGGAGTGCTGCATTTAGATGCCCCTTGCTATGGTAGCCTGCAGCTTTTCTCAAGGTTAATAGTTTCATGACAACAGATCATAAATGCATAATTTAATGTTTACAAGGCAATGGAGCAATTTTTTTTTTCTCCCTCTCGTCCACACTGTCACGGGTCAGTGATTTTCTGTGGGCTTTAGGTTTTGCAGTTAGCACCCTGTAGCCGCTGAAAGATGTGCATGGTGCAGTGGGTGATCAGAAAGTCTGAAATTGGCCCAGAGAGAGCACTGCTGTCAGAAAAAGACCACAACACTGAAGAAAAGAAATGGAAAATGCCATCCCCTGCTGAGTGAATGAATACATGAGTTTCCTTCTGAACTTTTGGTCATACTGCTTGAATCACAGCATCAGCAAAAAGCACTCTTAACAGTCTACAGGTTTCTAAAGGGTATAATAAAACAGGAAGGGTTATTTATTTCAGAATGCGCAGGTTAGGGTGAGGGAGGAGCAGTAGGGGGGATAGCGCTCATAAAAAATATCAGTGTGAAAGCAGAAGGACCCCAAAGTTAACATTTTCACTTGTCCCATTGTTAAATTTGTCCACGCGGGGATATTTCTGTCACCCATTCTATGTTGATTTGAAAAGATGTTGCCGGTGTCTCCCTCCCTGTCTTTAATCAACACACAATGTTATCTTGCACCCAGCCCCGGCCCCGCATTTGTTCCTGAGACTGTTTCATGAGTGTGCCGTGGCTACTGAATGGCGCCATTGAAGAGATGAAAGAGCAATAGTGCAAATGTTGTAAAACAGCAGAATAGACAAGGCAGAGTCGGAGAATGAAATGGACGAGACAAAGCAACTAAAAAAAAAGTCTGTGATTCAGGATCTGAAGAGGAGCCATCAGGATGTGTGGGCAGTGTTAAATAATTTACTCCTTCCTGATCAGACCCTATTTAATTAGCCCTTGTTCCTCCGATTTAATCAGGCCCTCTTGGTTGGGGTGTTGGGCTATGAACTGTGAGGGGCAAAAAAGCATCATATGCTCGCCCGCTGTGTGATCACAGCAGGGCCTCAGGTAGAGGACACAGGGACACATCCTGTTGGCTGCCTACAGTTATTGCTAACAACACTAACAGGGCACAGCAGCAGACCCCAGTGACTCCTATAGAGCTGCTAACAGGCTGCTGTCTCACACTTCTTATAGCCTCACTTAACCAGAGTTAAGCTTGTAATTACACTCCTCTAAACATGTTATACAATTATCTTTGTATGCTATTGTGGCTAGATGTTTGTTGCTGATGATGTTACTGAGCACCAGACCCAGAACCATCCCTCCACCCCCTCTCTCAGGATTAGTGGCAGCATCTTTAGAACTTGGATCTTCCTGGAAATGATAGCAGGGAAGGGGTGCAGCTAAGTATTGTGTTGCCCAAGGCTAGTTTAGAGGAACTGCAAGCTGCCAAAGGATCCAATTTCAGGCCATTTCCCCTCCTAAAAAAATTGTCTGAAGTGGAAAATCACACCTGATGGCCCACTAGCATGGCTTTCAAACCACTGGATGGTACTATGGAAGTCTTTGTACAAATCAATTTTCTGAGAAAAAAAAGAAGAAAAAAAAAAAGGAGGTTATGAGAAAAAAAGAAAGGTTGGACAAAAGTTCAGATGGCCATCTTTGTCCTTTGGTAAATGACCATGTTCCCTTTTTTCCCCCCACATACTGGAGCAGTTCTCTTTTTTTCCCCCACTGTTGGATAGACATGAATCTGCCAGTGGAGGACATTGAATTCATTTTAAGCTTCACTCCCACGACGTGCAGTCAGTGCTGAGGTACACACTTTGATTTGTGACATGCAGAGAAGGGGGAAAAGAGAAGAAGATGAGGAAGAGGAAGAGGAAGCAAGGGGAACAGAAGTGTAGTGTCCCGCTGAGGTAATTTGCCTTGGGTCTTACAGAGCTTACTCGCACTGCTGGCAGAGTCATATGCAGGCTGATATGGGAAAAGGAGAAGATGTGGGAACAGCATGAGAAGCCAGCAGAATCACAAGTGTTGTGGCTTTACCTTGCAGCTTCAGAGGAAATAAGAAAGATTGAGACCGAGGGAAGGCTGGGAGTGGAGTAGGGTTTAACTAATACTCAAACAAAGGTAACTGAGCATGTGTGCACAGGCACACACACAGTCATCATCCAATGCATCTGGGGAAGCTAAGGCCAATTTTCATGGGAGTGCAGCAGTTTTGAGCACACATAAGCGCCTGTGACACCTTTGGCAGTGCCAAAAGCGCACACATCAGCCAACGCTGACAGCATGGCTGGCACATGCCTGAGGGGCTGGGAAACTTCCCGTCTATAATTGCATCCCATGTCAACCTGTGACAAGTCAGGCTCAACCAGCACGGGAGCTCACTAATCACCGGCCAGACCTCCTCCATCTCCTTTACCCTCTCGTTCTTCACCAAACCCCACTTTCACCCCAACAACAACCACCCCCCCACTCAAGCTATCTGCTTCCCATTTCTGCTTTTGCATCTGTTGGGGTTGCACCCCTGAGCAAGCCGTTACATCTTCATCTCAGCACCTGATGCCATCAGCATGACTCAACAACAGTCACAGCAGCCCTGTCTCATTAGTCCTCTTCTTTAAATATATCTGTTAATGTAGCAATTTTCCATTTATTCCATCTGTTATTCTCACTGGCACTATGTAGCTGACACATTTTACTCATTTAATGTTAATTACATAAAATTTGTTAAAATTAGTGCTGGGATGAAAATGATAATATTCTCTCTACTCCTACAGGATTACTAGCTGGGGATTCATAAGCTCCTTCACACCTCCCATGAAAAGTCTGAGTGTGATGACGATACAGTAAGTTACCAGACGCATTTGCACAATGTACTTTTGTGATTTTTAGAAGAAGAGGCGATTTGTAACAAGTTAATGTGCATGATGGCAAGTTTGTAAAAGTCTGTGCAGCACAAAGTCCTCTTGATCCTTGATAAGAGATATGATTGTGCGTGTGTGTGTGTGTGTGTGTATGTGTGACCACATCTTTGATCTTCGATGAGTGATGTGTGTGAGCAAGTGAGAAAGAGAGCGACATGGTGCTGGTGCCTCCTGCCTCCTACAGATTGAGGTGAGAGCAGGCAGGTGGGGCTCGGTCGTGTCTGTGTGCCACAGTAACTGGATGTGATGGGTGGCCTCTGGGGATCTCTGCCTTAGAAGTGCTAAACGAGCGAAGCAGAGCAATCACACTGTTCCTGTGTGTGCGTGTGTGCGTGTGTGTGTGTGTGTGTGTGTGTGTGTGTGTCACAAACCCACACACTCCTATATGTGATAGTCAGTTTGCTTTCCCGTTGCCACTGGCTCTGTCTGTGTAGGTGTGCGTGTCTGCTATAAAGGACACTGCATTTATCCCCAGACTAAATATAAGCGCCACGCGATGGATGATAAGATAAAAAAGCCCTTTAATGTATTAAATGTTGCCTGGTAACAAGCCTTTTAAATAACAAACACACAAACATGGCTGCAGCTTCAGGCCGGAGCAGTGACGCTAAGTGCTGCAGACAGTCTGCATGTGGTGGAGCTGTAGCGCTGCTCCCATTGCACGACTCCAGTTACAAAGGTGGTGACAAGACACTGGTTCCATTCTAAATATTGTGACCCCACCCTCCTCCGACCACCCCACCCCCCACCCCCCATTTCTCAATGTGATTGTTAGCCTGAAGCCCCACAAAGGGCAAACTACCCCCTCCCCTTCATTAACCAAATGGAATTGACTTAATTCAATTAAGGAGCAAAAATTTTCCTCCCATGAGAGGAGCCAGCGTTTGTGTACATTTCTGCCTTTTGCACATCAGCTGTGACTCCTGTGTGCGTCCCCATGCATGCTCACACATATATTACACATGAAACCTCCAAAACGAGCTCTCATGCATATAAGAACAGAACAAACGAGTGTGTGTCACAGGTTGTGTTCTTGCCGCGGGCCACCTGAGGCCCCAGTGGTGACACTATAGAGGCCTCCGGTAGTACTGGGGTCCCACATCTCCACCCGCGCCCTTGTGCGCCGCCCGAGCCGAGGTGAATGCCAAGGAGTCTCTGAGCCACTCCATCAAACAGCCTCACCCCCCCCACCCCCACCCCAGGGGAACACCAGCCAATGAATTACAGATTAGATCATTGTTACAGGATCATAACAGTGATCTAATTGCCAATTTCTCTTTTTAATTGAATTTGGTGGAGTGAAGAGGACGGAGATAGGATTCATGGGACTTTCTGTGGAGCCGATTGGAGTCGGTCCGCTGTTGACCGGGCACAACGGTTAATGAGGGAAAAAATACCGGCGCTTGACTTTCGGCTGCAAACTGGGCGTCAACTGCAGAAACGTCAGGCTTAATATCCTTGACAGTGTCTCTTGTTCAGACTGAATCTAGTTTTTGGATGTTAAGGGTGTTGGCTCACTAAAATTAGTCAAATTGCCCTGACAGCATCATGAATCACAGTTAAATCAGTGTAGCGGGGTTGCAGCCTGTTGCTTGTTAATAATTACACATTTTCTTTTGTCTGTCTGCTTTTCTACAATTTTCTACTGGAATTTAACAATGTTTAGTTTTCCGAGTTTGTCTTTTCTAGTGCAAATGGCTTCAGTTTGAACCTTGGGGCTGCTGCTCTCCGACCTGTGATCAGCTAATTGCAGTTTATCAGTCTGTCTCCATGCCCCCAGCTCCTCAACCGCCCCCACCTCCCAAACCCCTCCATCCAGTCCGGCCATAAATGAGCCCCACAGTGTTGTCTGATTATAGCTTGGTTAAATTAGATGAGATAAGTTAGCCCACATCTCTTCCACAGCCTTGCTTGAGAGCTGACAAGCCCAATACATCTGCGGCGGCTATGGTAATTGAGATGGGGAGGGGAGGAGGAGGATGAGGTGGAGGGGGGGTCGTGGTTGGATGTGGAGGAGTGATTTGTGTGTGTACGTGAATATGTGTGTGTGTGTGTGTGTGTGTGTGTGTGTAGAGCCGTGTGAATGGGAGGGGGAGCCTCCCTCTGTCTCTTGTTCCTCAGTACCTGTCATTGATGAGGAGCCAAGGAGAAGCTTCAGCTTGAAGCTGTCATCGGCCCTCTGAATCTGTCTGCCTCACTCTATCAACCCTCCCGCCTCCTCCTCCTCTCCGCCTCTCTCTCTCTCTCTCTCTCCCCGTGTGTGTGATGTGGATGCAGAGTGTGTGAGTCGTGAGCTAGCCAGCAAGCGTGTGTGCCGTAGGAATTTGCGCAACCAGCTCTTGAGGTGTTTAAATCTGAGACGCCGGCAGACCGACTGGGGTGCAGGCAGCCCGCCGCCCTGACACCGCTGAGACCGACGCTCCCTCTCCCGGACTGACAGGCCAATCGCAAGCCGCCGCTCGCCCTCCCTCCATCCACGGCGTGCTCCCTTTCTCGCTCTCTCTCACTCGCTCGCTCGCACTCCCTCCTCCTCCTCCTCCTCTTCTTTCTCTCTCTCTCTCTCTGGTTTTCATTCCTTTGCGCTCAATCCGTGCATCCCCTCCTCCTCCTCCTCTTCCTCCACCTCCTCCTCCTCCTCCTCCTCCTCCTCCTCACACCTTTTGGTCAGAAGAGGAAGAGGAAGCCCAGCCCAGGGAGAGACGCTGAGAGGATGAAACTCTGACACGCCGACAGACCACAGGGAAACAAGAGCACAACTGTGAGTACAGCAGTCCTTTCACCTCTCACTCAGGCTTAACGCTGTCACACACACTTTGTCTCTTGCACACACACACACCCACACACACGTGTCCGGCACATTTACTTCAAACACACACAGTGACTTCACTCTACACACACTGATCCAAAGCCATGCTCACCATCCATCTATTGCTCAAGTGTCTTTGTGTTTTTTTTATTTTTTTCATTTTTTCCAGGCAGGCAAAATAACAATCAAAGAAGTGCGGAATTGTGTATTTTTTAAACATGTGCCGTGTGTTTCCTTTACGTCTGAGCTTTGTCCTGTATTTGCTATGCAAACAAAAACAGTCCAGCAAAAAGTGTGATTCAGACTTCGCTGTACGTTTGTGACATTTCTGCTCACATTAATGGAATTACTTTTAAGCTGTTTGCCAGAAGTCAAATGCATTTTTATTTTTCTTTGTTTGGCTCAGATGAAAAACCTCCAGTAATATGCAAGGTCAAGTGATTAATGTTTCACACACTCCGCCTCATGTTGTGAGCTTCTTTTGTCTTTTTTTTTTTTTATTGGCAATAAAGGCATGCGGGATCACCACATGAGGGAAGCGTCCCTGGTCTTATCTCCCATCTTAAACGTATAAGCTGCTATAAGCCAATAGATGCCTGAGGGGTGAAAAAAAGGGGCGTACTTTCTTCTCAGTGGCACAAGAATCCCGAGCAATCCCCACTGCTTATTGTTTAGCGCTCAGCCAGGGGAGGTCCGCATGCCGGGCTGATCTGCGCCGTTTGCGCTACACTATTTTTTGATTATGTTCCCGGTTCATCTCTGGCCGAGGCGATTTCCTATTTCCTTCTCCCATTTCGAGAGCGGGGAGTATAATATGATAGCAGCTCACATGCGGGGAAGTGCAGACAGTGGATCTGTACAGAGGACACAGATTGCATTTCCCCTGGAGAATGCTCTCGCTGTATTAAAGGCACTAGAGGGCTGCTCGGCACTTGTCATCAGCTTCGCTAGTAACGCCGGCGAGGGGAGAAAGTAGACGTGGTGTTTACAGCCGCTCTCTCATTTAAAGAGCTCCCATTGGCCCTAATGCCACAGCTGCATCACACTGGCCCATTGCAATCCAGGTTATATTACATTTGTGAAGCCCAGGATATTGTGTGACGCCTCACTTGCTTTGACAATCCGATGAGCAGATGTGGAAAATGAAAAGATATATATGTTAAACATCCTCTCAATATATTCGATTTGTTGTTGTGCTCTAAATTCCTGGAGTGAGAAGTACAGTATTTGCATTTTTATGGTGTGGTTTAACATGGATCACATGCACCGCAGCGTCCATTTATGTTTAAAATTGAATTCGTATCACACCTCATTTTTTTACTTGTTCAAAGTTCTTCTTCCTGTCATTTTTTATTTCTGTGTTGTTCATTTATAATTCTAATGATTTTCTGGGATGTTTAGCTGCTGGTGATATTGTTTGTTTTCCAAGTTGCTGGTTCTGAATGAGGGATTGATTCTGACTGTTCGAAATGTGCAGCGATACATCAGTGGCTCTCGAGACCCAACGAGCCTCTGGTTGCCGATGTGTCAGCAAAAGTGAATGAAAAGCCTGAGACTGACATCCTCCGCTGTCTGGCCTTGGCGAATTTACTGAACCCTTGTGGTTTAACACACACAGACACACAATGTTAAATCAAGGTAAACAAGACAATTATGTTTCTTTTCCTCCTCTGCAGTTGTCGTCCCCCCCGTCCCCCCCCACAATGCAGGGCTTACTGGAAGACAGGTGATTAGTTCAGAATTTAAAGGCAAACTGATTTAGTGTCCTACATAAGAAACTCGAGCTTCACTGACCTCCTATAACCACCGTCAAGGCTATGACATTTGTGGAGAAGTGGAGATTGCAAAAGCTACATCACAAAAAAAGTAATTTAAACTCTCTCAATTAATGCAACTTTCATTTTGGACTTGCCGGTGGCTTTCATATGAAATTTATGCAATTTAAATGCAGAAAGCCTGTCTGCTGCTGACTTGGTCACTGACCAATTTCAATGTATTTTTTCCACCTTGTATATTTCATTGTCGAGAAATATATTGAAGGGAAGTTAATAGTCTTTTATGCTAGGAAACATATTTAATTACATATATCTTTCACTGCAAAGGATTTACCCCAGAGGTGCTGTTAATGCAAGTCTGTGATCTTTGCAGTTATTAAACTGCTTGTGAAGGCAAGATAAGTTACTGTCATTCCATATTTATTATTATCTGCTTGGGTATCTGCACTTATTGATTACATAGTTGGTAACCAGTCCTGATCATCAATACAGATCCTTACAAAGTGAGGGCCAGATAGTCTTTCCACTCTCCCTGAAGGCTCAATTACACAGCATGCACAAGGAAATGTGGGGGGAAGGAGATCAGCTTCTGACAAGGTCAAATTATATATGTCAGCTTCCAATCATGTTGTTTAGGTATTCAGCCGTGTCGGAATGTATAAAGAAAGACACATTTGGAGAGTCGATAAATGTTGTATGCCCGAGCTCCCTAAATATTTTAATCAGATAGTTCCCTGATTAAATTATGTCTACTGGAGGAGAGGGGTTTGAGCTCCTCCTCTGTGTTTTCACAGAATCTCCACCTGACTTTGGGATATTGGCTGCCAGTAATTGCACATCTAGAATAATGAGCGGCGGAATCTGCTAATTTTCCGACTTGTAACCGTTTTAACCATCCTGATTACAATTGCGAACTCGTCATATGTTTCCCAGTGTTTACACAAATGCAGTGCTACTTGTGCTGCTGAGTATGAAAGTTGATGCTGTAATTGGTGCTTTGTGGGGCTGCTAGCTTTTGCTGGCCTTCTTAGACAATAGAATACACAGCCTATTCAACAACTCCTGAATGCCACAATTCAGTGATGAAGGACATGTGTAGCAAATATTGAAGACACTTTTTTTTTTTTTTTTCCCCCAGTTGATGGAAAGCCAAAAAGCAGAATTGATTTGATGAGTGAGCCTGGGAAGGATAGCCTCGCCTCACAAACCTTTGTGAGAAAGATGGTAATTGCAGGGCAAAGTGCTGCTGACAAAGTACACGAGCATTACCATATGACTCTCATAGCAAGGGTCGAGATGATCTACATGTGATAAACACATTAGATTTGTCTCACGAAACCGCTTCTAAGGTGGCAACACGATTTGAGAGTCAGTTCATAAAGCATTTTCTCATTTTCCTGTAAAGGTGGAGACTGTTATGGATTTATTTGTCTGGATTTTGAGATATCTGTCTCTAAGATTGCTGCCTCCAGCCCAGTGCAGTGGAGGTAAATGGAATTTTGTTTGTGGTGCTCAAAGAATTGAAAACTCAACAATGCGTCTTAAAAATTTCCTGGTTGCGCTCTTTCTACTGACGCAATAGTCACTATGAAAAATACGGCTGCAGATAATGATAATTTATGCCACCGGTCAGTTAATTCACTGATATAGTTTTTTCAGGGCCGATTATTATTCAAGGAGACTGATAACCAATTTGCAAAAATGAAACTAACAAACAAAAGTCTTGGTGACACAATTTACAATAGTACAAACTCCAACACAAAGCTTTGTTAAAATGCCTTTGTTTGTCCATGTTTTACATATGTTTACCTAATTTTTTTCCTCAGCACGTCCTTGAGTGTTGATAGGTGTTGATTACTTGTGGTCGTGCTTTGGGAGGATCATCGCTTGAGATCAGCAGCTGCGTCAGAGCCAAAGAAATGTAATTTTAGATGAAATTTTTGATAAAGAATTTATTAAAGAAAAAAAAAGAACATCAGATCTTTTAATCCACCTGGCCGATAATCAATCGATTCCTGATGTTGATAACAAAAAAAAAATATATATATCATTTGGTCTCTCAGATCCCCTGGTAATGTCTTAAAGTGTCTTGTTTTGACCTAACAACAATGCAAAACTGAAAGACAGCAGAGGATGAGACAGCCAGAAAACATTCACATTTAAACGTTCTGGAGGTAGTCAGTGTTTGCTACATTTGCTTATAGATTTACTTAAACTATTCCATGATTATCAAAAAAGTTTGCTCATTGACTCTCTGTGAATTGACTCATGAGTTAGTGTACAGCTTTAATAAAAACCTGTCACCAGTGATGTCTGTTGATTATCCAGACTCGCAGGGGCATTTTCTCTGTAAAGACGCATTGCTGTTGAGTTTTTTAAATGTCATTTTTAAATGCTTCGAGCGCCGCACACGGAATTTTATTCACTTCCATAGTTTGGAGTTGGAGGCAGTAACCTCAGAGACGGATATCGCAACACCAGGGCAAACAAACCAAAACAGTTTTCAGGTTCAGGGGCAAGAAGAAAAATGTGTTTTTATAAATTACCTTGTTAAAGTCCTGTAGCTAAATTGTGCTGCGAACAGTGTTTATTTAGTCCAATTTATTAGAAAGTTTATAGCAGCCCTGCATGGGTTTTTGCCGCTCAGTCGCCATTTAATCAGTCTGTACCCCCAGCATTAACCTTCAATACCTCTCCATGTCGTTCTCTGCAGGGTCACGCAAAGTATCATCAAATATTTATGATATTAATAACTGCCTTTAGGAAGGAAAAAAAGAACATAAATAAATCTGCTCTGCAAAGCATACGATTAAGGAGTCCATTCCATGTAATAAATGGGTGAAGGGGAAATGAAAGGGCGGTCGCGGAGCAAAAGGGGGCGAGACGTTACAGAATCAGGGAAAACCGGGATGCCATGAAATAGAAGCAGCAAACAGCTTTTGTCATACAGTGGGATATTTCTTCTGTAAATTTTCGCATTATCTGGTGTGCAATTGTTCTTCTGAGAGCTAATGCGAGCCGGAGAGAAATCGTTGTTGTGGATGGCTTGAGCATCCACGGTCCCCGGGGGGCCTCCTACATCGACAGACTCCAAATAGACAAACATGCAGACACCCACACACATGCGCACACATATGTACACAGAGCTGTTTAGCATGGAAGCCGATTGAGGCAAGGCCCAACATTAATTATCTGTTTTTCAGCCGAGGTCTGGTGACAGTGATTAGAGTGAGGGGTTTTTTGGAGAGTGGTGCACATGCGGTCTAATGAGGAAAACTGGCCTCTCTATAGAGCTCTCCAGGCACACTTGATCTGCTCTGTGGCTCAGCAAGTGAATGTGTGTGTGCGCAAGTGTGTGGGTGTGACTGTTGCTCCTCCAGGCTCGCTGCTGGGAGAGACACACTCCGAATCTGAGGTTTAGAAGCTGATGTAAGAGTTGAGACATTCCCAAAGCAAAAAGGTCTTTTACATAATTGCTGTTTAATTGTGTCTTATTGTGATGATTAATGTTTGGTTTCGCTGGTCAAGGCCCTTTTGGCTTTGGTGCTCGCTAAAGCTGGTGCTGCTTAAAAAATAATGTGATTCCGCGAGCAGACCACATGACAGCATGGACCAGTCTGTATCCCATGGAGTCTGTTTGGGAAAAAGAAGCAAGCTGCTTTCCTTGCAAGAGAATTATAAATGGCTGTGTCCAAACTTTGGCAGCACTGAGCCAAAAATACTCACAGCACAGTAGCGTGGAACAGCAGTGAATCTTGTGTTGATCTCAAAACAAAGGGCTGATTTTCTACAGGCTGCGAGAGAAACGACTTGAATGAGGTTAGAGATTTAAAATTCAGAGTCAAATGCTCACAAGGTTCAGGATACTTTGACCTAAATATGCTCCGATACGCTGCAGGGTTTCATATGTAAAACATTGTTTTATCTGAACACGACAGAGTTCAAACTGAAGCAAATGCGCAGACATTTTCAGCAGCAGGAGCAGCAGATTGCATGGCTTGAAATAGTAGTTTTCTTTCACCAAAAGCACTGGTCCAGCACATCAGCTCTCCAGTATCGTCGACTAAATCACATTTGTGAAAATGCCAATGTTGGTGTGCACCTGACTGATAGATTTCTGCCCGCACCAGGTTGGCTTTAGGCAAAGGCCTACACGTCATTTTCCACACCATTTTGTCCCAAAGTCGATTACTTTGCCTCTGCAGCTATGGCCGCCTCAGAATTGAACCACACATTTAGTTCACAAGCTGCCAATAAAAGTCAGAGAGCCCGGCTTCCATCAGCGTAATGATATTTCAGCCTCAGTATTAGTTCAGCACTGTTCTCCACAGCAGTTTCTGCTCAATTAAAGATGGGCCATATTTAAATATGTAGAAAATCAGAACGCTGGCCTGGCCCGTGTGCATTCAGATATGCTGTCAAACGGTTAAATGATGAAGTTTGAAATGGACTTTTTAAGCAGCCAAACGCTCCACACCTTTTGAGTTTGAATAAGGGGAGCTGTTCATTTGTAGCTGTGAAATTTTCCTTTAACGTTATTGATGTAGATTAACTTTTGAAAAGGTAAGTAAGTGAAATGTGAAATAATTCATCAAGAGTCAGCCATGTAAGAAATGTGATTTTCGCTGGCAGAAAGACCTCGTAGACCATTACCCCAAACAGAGGAAGTAGATTAAGGGTGGGGCTTTCTCTCCCTCTGTCTCCTCCTCGCTCGCTCTCGCTCAATCTCCAGGCCCAAAAGAATGAATAGCACATTTCCAACCAAACTGCCAGGCAGAGCGGAGGAAATAAATTTCAGCTAGTGTCAGCCCTGTGCGATCGTGGTTTGGAACTTCCGTTGTCTTCCCTTCCCCGACCACTTCGGCTTTATTTAGCGGGAGCTGTCATTTCCCATAAATCCCTAGGAGGAGGCGTCCGTCAGAGCTGCCAGCTCCCCTGTGTGGAGCACCTGTAACAGGGGAGCGAAGTGACAGTTGTGCTGGGACGGTCCCATCAAACGTACACACAGACGCACACATGCACACAGACACACAATGCTTGCTCTGAGACCTTTGCAAGTTTCTAAACACAGTAACAGCTTCACCAGTTACCGAAAAGTCAGTGTATCATAAGAAGGGAATAGATTTTTGAGCTACAAGTTAATTTGAATATCGTTAAGCACCCTTTAAATAACATTGTCCTGGTAAATAAACATTAGTTCCTTTCTTTGGTGCCTCAATCACAGTATTTTGTATTTATGTCTGTGTCTGACAGTCTTGACACTTTAATAAATGACCATATTAAAAAAATTTACAGTGCACACAAGGTCATGGTATCTGTCAGTTGTCATTTGCCACAGGCTAATTGTTTTATTATTATATTTATAAATGTCGCATTAAAATGCTCGTGAGGTGGAAAAAGAGAAGTATTTTTTTTTTCCTTTTTTATCTGATTCAGCTGTCAGCACACATGCTCCATCATCTGCGCTCCAGGAAATTAGAAAGGAGAAACGTTTGACAGCACAATTTCACAAAACACCGCCACGCCATCATTTCATTTTCTCTGAACCATTTTTTTTTCATTTATTTATTTCATTATTGTCTTTTGAAAAACAAACAGAGCGATAACAGTGGTTCCTTTTCGGGTAATTTATCCTTGTTGCTATGTTACGCTTTACTCTCACCTTCCAAAGATTTAACTCCAGCTGATTAGCAGGTACACAGGTGGGATGTCACCCAATTAAAGGACAGGGTCAGATTATGGAGGAGTCGACTACCATGAATAAAAGGTGGCTTGGTTTAACAGCCGATGGCCATTTTGATGATTAGGATCTTGATCTAGATGTTGGTTGGCTGGCTCGACTGCCCTTGGCAAGCTGGCCCGAGTTGCTCTGGTGAGTCTTTACCAAGACGGCAAGAAGTCATCACTCGCCGTTCAGCCGCGGTAGTTATACATCACCAATGTCAGTAGCTGACGGCTGCTTATCTCTCAGGTATCGATTGGAGGACTGTGCAGGGGGGACCAAAGCACTGCGGCCAATCAATGGGGGCATTTCATTCTCCTTGAACGTCTGCTTTTTGATCCTCGCTACTGATTGGTCGGGCTCATTCTGGTACTGTGGTGATTTTTTTTTTTTTTTTTTTTCCAGTTCAGTGTTATGAAAAGGAGTGGGAGGAGAGTGATGAACACTTTGGTGTTGGCAGCCTGCTGAGCTTCTCGCGGATGTGCATGGCATATGTGCGAGAATCCTGTTGTGTTCCCCCTTCACTGCCAAGAACCCACAGATCTCGCTTAGAGGTTTGATTCAAATTTGCACTCTAATTTCGGTACACATAATTCCATCACAGAGATACGGAGACCAAAAAGCTTTTCCACTCGAGAAGTTTCCCTGGATTACCTCCTGTGTCTCAGCCGCTGAAGTACACGTGTAATCTGTGAAAAAACTGTGAGAGATCTTTGTATTCCGTGCGGTTGTTGGAGATTTCATAGAATTACAGAGCTTTGCTTTGTACAGCTGAAATTTGTAGATTTCGAAGCCAGATGTACACATTATTTTCGGCAAATTGACGTATGCACCTTCTTTAACCTGGACACAGCATGAAGGGTGGCAGCAGCCAGCAGGTCATAAGGGATTAAACATGAGCTTGTAGACATGTAAAAACCTGTGATGACAGTTTGACTGAGGACAGAGATCAGCTATAAGGAGGCACAAGTCGGCTTGGTTTTGAACCAGTGGTGTTCTCATCAGCCATCGTTGACAGAACTCTAAATGCCACCTGCCTTAAACATCTTCTGTCCCCTTGAGGGAACAGGAGCCTACTTTGGCCACATTTCCTTTAATTGAAAGTAGCAAGCCAGTCAGAGCTAGTGAAACAGATGTAAAAGATTAAATTAAATTTCGAGAATGTCTTGGTGTTTTAATTGTTGGATTGGGTAGTGTCCACTTTGTTGCATTTTTAATTAAAACTATGTGGAAGTTTTCAAAGCAGAATATCCCTAAGATTAGTAAGTGTTGTGTGAGCTCGTGTAGCAGATGAATCATCTGTGGTCAAATGGTCAGCTTGAAAAGTGGCATATCATGCATATTTCCCAGTCAAGTTGATATTCTGGGCCTCTTCTGGTATATATTTGTTATTTATGTTCAAATCACTCCTGATCCCTTGATGTATCTCCTTAGTTCAGTCATCTCCTGTCTCGTTAGGGCTCCCGTCCCAACGAGCCCACTCTGTCTTTGATGCCCCCAGCACCCAAGACAACAACAACAAAAAACATAAAAAAAACAGTAGTGGCTGGATTTTACTTCATCTTATTCTCCAAGCTTTAGATTCTAAAATCCATCCATACCTGTTTGTACCCAAATTGAAATATGTGAGTGAAGAGTTCCAACAACCTTAGCAACAAAGGCTACAGAACAGACAGCTGTTTGCAGGTGAGCGTTCTGACATGAACTTAAAGGGGAAGTAGAGGTTACATAATACGTCCATGGTGCGGATTGAAGCCTGAGCTTTTGACTTGCAGGGATGATTTTTTTATAAGTTTGTCCCAGATTTTGTAACTTGACCATGTGTTGCCTAAACAGAAAATCACAAAATACAGGGTATGTTCACTTTAAGTAAAAGTCAGGGGGATGACGGATTAGATTCTTGGTCTGAGTTCGGTTTGACTTCTAGTGGTTTCGACAATGCACCGAGTGGTATTTTGTAATCATCATCTTCACTGGGAATATGATTTGCAGTCTTAAAATTTGTTAATTAATTCTGTGACACTTACTGGACAATAAATCTCAGTTGAAGGACACTCATATTAGTCGACCTTTCTGTTTGTACAAATAACACAGCATCCAAGGTTCTTTCAAGGTTCTATATGCAAGATTTTGAACAAAAATGTAACCATAATGTGCAGCACAAAATGTTGCTATGTATAGATATAATGGAGTAGTGCTATCCTTAGCAGACAATTAAGTCACAGTCAACCTCTGTGTCTGTTTTAATCCGATCTCCTCTCTTCTATGTTTCGATTGCTGGCCATCCAGCCATGTTAATGCACATTAGTGTATATTAGTGCATGTGCTTCCCTCTCTTTGAAACTGCTGACATTCACCACATTCATTAACAGGCTGAAAATGACCTAACACAACAAACTGAGTGAGACTGAATGTCTGGCCAGTGTCTCAAAAAAAAACAACAACCAAAAAACATTTATAGACAGAGTATTTAATTTATTTCATTTTCCTTATTTATGTGCATTATTTCATTTCACCTCAGTGTATGAGGCGACATCTACAATAATACGTTTGTTTTAAAACTGCCATTTAAAACAAAAATGATGTCTGAGCAGATGAGTGTTTTAGCACTGATTCAGTAATGTTCTCACACCTGAAAACACACATCACATGAGCATTCAGATACACTTAGCATGTGGGTGTCAGTGTAAACATGAAGCCAGGGTTTGGGTTTGCTTAGTTGTACAAAATGTTATGTAGGGCGATAAGCAAAACGTTTTGACCAATGACACAACTGCTGCTAGCACAAATAAAGTTGTCAGCAATATCTGTAACTTATTAGTTATGCTGGAGTAGTATGCACACCAGGCGTAAACATAGCAAAAGTTGTGTCTGTTCCAAACCACCTAATGTGTCTTTCACCATAATGGTCATTTATTTCCTGCGGTGCGTCGTCTCTGCTGTGTCACAGGCTCCTGGTGAAACAGACACACGGCCTGGATTGGAGCAGAGCGAAGGAGAGACAGATTAAGTGAAGATATAAGTATTTGAGTTGATAGCAACTTGTTAGAGCCGTTCAATTTATTTTGCAATGCTAATGCAGGCTAATGGTTTGGTTACGTATCGTTGACTCTTGCATACACAACTTTTCTGCTTGGAAATGAAAGTGAAGCGTATGGGGAGGTGGTGTGAGTGCTGAGTACCCTGTTCAACTGTTTCCTATGGTCAACAGATTATTGGTTTTTTGTCTGTTTGTCATCGCCAAACATAACACAAATTTAGGGTATGTAACTGCATCTCCTCGCTACGTAGTGAATTGAAAATGAATCACAGGTAGTTTTAAACTCAGGACTGTCAGTACCAGACAGAGGATACAATCAGTTGCTGGTTAATGATAAATGAATTGTAAAGTCTAAGAAAACCCTCCTGATTTTCTTGGAGATGTATCTACAAATAGTAATTGTTCTTTGTAAAGAAATTGTCAGTTCAAGCCAGTTGATATGCCATCTTTCAATTTTTGTATTCACAAAGTACTTGGTGTCAGAGTGTATAGATAGCTCATCTTGAATTCATGAGCCAGTCATACAGGAAAACAGAGCACCTTTCTGTGATTCACTTTCAGATGGAAAATGAACAAAGACAGTTATGGCACTCTATTTGTGGTTCTTCTGGATCCAGAGAGATCATGGTTTGCATAATATCTTTCTTATAGGTCTCCTTAACCTTTGTGGAAGGCTTATTGACTCTCGCTAACCTTGCAGGTGGTGCTGGAGGACAGGAGATGATGAGCGTGCTCAGTGTATGGAAAAAGGCCCATGTGGAGGTTTTTCCGCCCCCACCCTGCCCTTGCCAAGCGACACCGCTACCAACGCTTTGCGTGACCTTTGCCTTCTGATCTCTGTTACCATGGTGAAGCCCACAATGTTGTGAATTCAGGCACAACAGACATACGTATGATAAAGTAGCACAGTGCGGCTTTAATGTACTTCCAGCAGGTACTGCATTAGTAAGAGTGCTGGTTAAGATGGAGGTTAAACGAGAAAAGTGAGATTGAAAATGCAAATCAGTCTCTGCAGTTTTCAGTATGTGTGCATTGCAGGCTCATTGGTCAGATTTTCACCATCTCTCATGACATACGGGAACCCTCACTGGCTGCCCATACTTAAGAAACTATAAATATTGTCCTTTTTTTGACCTCAACTAGAAACATGATTGCATAGAAGACAAAACCGCTCCATTCCTACAAGATTTCTGTAAAGTGTAGTGCTGTAACATGGTGCATGGAGAATACATTACTGTCCTTTGGAGCAGTGAAGTCACCTACTGCTGGTTTTTAAGATCATGGTATGTTTGAAACCTGCTTTAGTGACAAAAGCTGAGAAGACGGGTGAACATGACCTGCAAAAAAACAAACAGCACATGACCTCCACATGAGGCTCATATTTAACAGTAAAGGGATGTTGTTTTTAATGACATATTTTACTCTCTTATACACTCTAGTACCAGTTGTACCAGTAACCATTTGTCTTCATATTCTGTAAAGTCCTGATCGCATAAACTGAAGTAAAATTATAATTCTCAGATTTTGTCACGGTTAGCCCTTAAAGACGTGTTTGGTCAAGCTTTTCTGTGGGTGACCTGCATTCAGCAGCAATAAACACAAATATTTTGGGGAATTTCAGGGCTTTAAAAAAAAAAAAAACTAAACAAAACAATCTCCATTTAACACAAGAACATCAAGTATTTGACTATTTTTTATTAGTGCAAGAAAATGTGTAGAAAAAGCGGAAATAAGAGTCATTTTCTGTCAGGGTCCTCTATAGCTGAGGTAGAATTTGGCATCAGGCAGTGACCAGGTATGTTGGTAATGCATCAAACAGAACCTTTTGTATTTCTGTTGCAGGTGCACAGTTATTTTCCTCTTATTCAGTGTTGAATCCAGAGAATGGATTCTTGCTGTTGGTGGTGTTGGAGGAGGTTGGGGGGGGGGTCAAAACAAGACTGAGCTGTCGAAACACTGAGAGCCATCCTTCACGTCTGACTGTAGTGGTTAAAGGGCAGCCAGGCTCTTAAAGAAACCATTAGCATTTAGATTTGAGACTCTCCCCCCACAGAGTAGCAGGGAGTGGCTGCGTCACACCTCAGACTTTTATGCTTTGAGTGCGCCCAAGTGGCAGCTCCGTAGCCCTGATCAATCTCTCAATATGCCTAAATTGCTTTGGATGACCTCCTCGTGAAGAGACAGGATTGGCCATACTGATGCTCCTCCAATCAATAGCAGATGCTATCATGGCTCATCAACAATGAAGTGTTTTTAATGGAGGTCAGGGCATGGAAGATCTAATTCATTTTAATTTGTAAATTGTGGCATGACAAAATTCTAATCAGGGAGCTTTGCTATCAGATATGCAGACTTCTGAGTCTCTGTGTCTCTTGCTCTCATTCCTTCTTCTTAGCCTCATTTACATTCATGTCTGTCTGTGTGTATCCACACAGGAGCGGGAAGCATGAATGTATACATGGCATATATTAAATATCAGTCAGCATTGAGTATCATTCAGTTTTCAATGCTGAACATATCCTTTTTAAGGCACGTTATCTTTAGCCAAGACAACTTTTACTCACAAACACACCCGTGCACGTGTTACACCTCATTAGGTGAAGATTGAAAAGATGACAAATATGACATGTGCAATTTATTATCTTAATTAATTCACTGTCTTCTGTCAGAGACAGGCAGGGCAGCTCTGTCGTCTAAAAACCATTTTTCCGTGGGGTTGTTGTTGTAGGAAGCCGGCACTGTGTCGTTTGCCCAGATTAGTGTAAGAGGTGAGCCTTTTCCATCTCCCCTTCCATTTCAGCTAAATTTGTCTCAGCCACAGTAATATGCACCACGGGATCTTTCTCCCGTGAGCGGAAATGCAATTGGAATGGGATGCGGCCGTTGGTAGTGATTGTGTGCAGATGAACCTGTCTGCCCTTGCACCCGGTGCATGAGTGAGGCCATGCAATGCCCATTGCCTGCGAGGGCTTTCAGTGCAGAAGAGAAGAGGGCAGGTCCAGGGGGCACTGTCTCCACACAAGGTAGCACACTTGCTGAGCTGTGACGAATACAATCAGTACAGAAGATTGCCACGCCATTTCAAATGGATTAGGCTTCCTCTCAACATAGATAGATAGAGGAAAATTGGCAAAAATCTGTCATTGTTGGCATAAACAAGAAAAAGGTTGCTGTCGTTTCAGAAATATTCAAGTCAAGGATGGTGCAAGTGGAAAAGAAAAGCTGTTTTGTGCACTATCAAATGGCCTTGACAAAGCCCAAATGTGAGGAATGCCCATTCATTTAGGAGGGATTGGGCTGAAACATTCTGTTCAAGGTCTGTTGTTCTCCACCCCCACTGGTTGTAACATAGAAATCTATGAGTGAATTATGGAGAATAATTATTGATGAAAGGCAAGGGCATTATGCTGTACTGAAAAGAGAGGCTTCAGAAGGAAGCAGCACCAACCCCCGTCTTCACTCTCGAGTGTCCCCATTGATTTATCAGGACTCTATTTTTAGTTGCACATGGAACAGTAATGGATTCATGGGAATTAACAATGATTCTTGCGAAGCTAATATCAGAGATTTCAGAGGCTCGATTAATACTGGTGGAATTCAGCACGTCAACTCCCCAATTAATCATAATATTTCTCACACTGCATAAACACAGATGCTTCTACCTTATCGGAAAGTCTTGTTCAAAGGAGCAGGTGGGTTTGCTTCCTTTCACATTACAAACTATAAGAACATCGAATAGGCAGCAATTAATAGCACCAACTTTTTCCATCATGGTCCAGCTGATAGTGAAATAAATGTTTATGGATTCTGGTTTCTAAAGCAAAAGTAAGATCAATTAGCTTCTTGATCCTGATAGCAGCTAGCTATGCTAAGTATGAGAGTCTTCCACCCCAGTGAAATGGATTTGAGAGGACTTTAGTGTGTCATGAAAGCACAACTTCTGACCTCTATACAAAGAGGTTGTTTACTTGCAACGTAAGATGTATTTTTTTAGATTCTAGACCTTGGCGTATTCAGCTACATCTCAGTGTTTTTTGTGGTGAACATAGGGCTAGATGCTAAAATGTTGCGTGAATGCATTAAATGCAAGCCACAGTAATAGCACATATCAGAGTCCGTGGCTATTTGTGCCTCTTGTTGCCCCTGTCCACACGGGACCAGTGGCTGCCCATTTAAGATAGGCTTTACCATCAAAACATCAATGACCCTATGTCCTCCACCACCACCCCCACCTACGATACGCACTTCCTGCATTCTGCTCTGAGGGTGACGGACTTGTTGTGGGGTGCAGGCGGAAGCCGGTCCCTGTCTGGTGATACCCGGTCCTGGCACGCCTCTTAACTTCAGTCTAGACTGACAGTGTCGTCCCAGTTGCCTTTGCTTTTTTTATATAATATGAATAAAGGTGAGTGGGTTCCTTTGTTCATATTTGTGTTTATGTATACTAATTTATTTATGTTGTGTAGTTTTCATCGATCTGTTGACTTTAAATGATCAACTGCGTATTATGATAAATAGGATAAAGTTGTTATATTCAAAGTAATGTGGTTAATTTTAAATTAAGCCCTTTTACTGCTGGTCTTTATTGTAAAAGGTAATTACAAACGATTTAGAATTAGCGATATCTCCCAAATTTTATTAAGACGGGTATCTTGCTGTGTTCTAAGACATGTTTCTGAAGTAATTAGTTTTGTCAAATACATTGATAGTGGGCGTACAAAATGCATAACTTTTATTTTTAAAAAGATGAAATAGATTTAGTGTATTGGCTTTCTCTGTGACAGTTATTGTATTCCAAAACAAATTAAAAATATGTTGTTGGTTAACATTTTGTGAGATTGTACCAATGATACTGTAGTGTACTAGTGCTGCTGATCTGATCGTTTGTATCACCTGATTAAATCAATTAAATACTGACGGTCTACAGTTCAGAAAGGGTGTGTGAGGTCCACCATATGAACTGGAGTCTTGAGGGAAGACCCTTTAGGCAGCTAAAAATGTAAAAGGTATTTAGAGTGTGTATATCATTTTAGTGAAGGCAGACCTTCTCCGCTGCCTCTCTGCTCCAAGCATTAAATAGAAAAACCTTTCCTCAAATGTCCTCTAAGTAATCGACAGACTGCAGTGTTATGAGTTTTCATTGGTACTGCTTTCTAGACGGAGATAAAATAATCCACACTTGAGCATCAAGCGTGTTTATTTGAGTCAGAGTCTTCAGTACAATCAGAGGAAGAAGTAATTTCAGTGTTGTTCCCCCAATGGGTGCGCTAAGAGTGAGCAGCAGAACTCAGATTGTTATGAAGAGAGGAGGAGAGTGTTCAGACACTGTATTCAAGATTTGATAGCGTGTGTTCAGATGTGCAATGTAAAATTTGTTTGAATGTGTGTATTCAGGCTTTGCTGTCTCTCATGCTGTTTGTTAGGTGCACTGGGCATGACAGTATAGTGTCCATGGCGGTGACTTTTGCTTTTGTCAGGACAGCACAGGTGTCACTTCTCGTCACAGACTTGCATTTTACGCCACCTCTTTGTTTTCCACACGGTGGGAGTCCTCAGCGCAAAAGATGAGCCTTTTCTCAGAACGCCATATAGAATTGTGCCGTTGTTGTCGTCGACAGGATCGGTAATGCACAAAGAGCTGCTTTAACTCAGTGTTGAATTTATGAAAGGAATATGAAATGGTTGTTATGAGTTTAGTCTTCCAAGCAAGACGTTTCGTATAACACCTCCACAGTGTCTGGCAGAGAAGATTCAGGTCTCCTTCTGAGTCAATATGTTTCCTCGATCTGTCTTGCACCATTGTTAATATAACAATATTTTGATTTGTACATCAGTGCCTCTTTGACTTACTGCTTAAACGGCAAGAATTTGGGCATAATTGCAAAGCCTAGAATTGGTTTTAGAAGATTTAGGTGTATATCAATAGTTGTGGTAATAAATGCACTGTTTGTGGCAGTTGAGATGAGATTCGAAATACTTTCCAGTGTTGGAACACAAGGAAGAACTAAGACCTGCTTTATGCGTCTTTGTTTCCAACATGTTATAAAAAATTCAGCAAGCTTTAATTCCCTGGTTATTTCTGTGTCGCTTCCCCCCTCCTTCATTTACACACATTTGAGTCAGTACTGAAATGGTTTTGTATGTCACAGTCAAGGGAGATAACATTACACGTGTTTCCTGTGGCTCACAACATGGGCCAATGTTTATTGGTGCCCCTTAGAGCAGCACAATTATAGCCAAAATGTTAATTACAATTATGTGGATCAATATTAAGATCTTGATTATTTATCATTATTATTCATTGATTTTAGGGACTAAACAGTTTTGTTGCCCTTTCCTATTTAAATAAACAGAGCACTGCTTTTCTTTGTGCTACATTCTGGCACATGTACAAATCCATGGATCAGAGTAAGACTTGAAATAATCTTCACATGAATTCAGTGCATCTTCTAGATAGAAATGAAATTGTACCAAAAATGCCTCACTTGCTGAACATTTGCTTATTGACAGATACAACATTTTACTGATGTTCCTCGACACCTCACATGCAGCCTATGGTCAGCACGAACTCTGTGCACAGATAATTCTCTGCGGATCAGCAACCAAGACAGGTGTGTCGCCAAACATTTGAAGTGAAAAAGGGAATTCTAATTAATGTTAGATTGACCCAAGCTGAATCCAAGGAGTTTTATCTACATGTGCAACACATATTTTGAAAATCAATATTGCTGTTGACGATGTTCATTTATTTGTGGGAGGCCACAATCATAGTTAATATTCATTTAACTGCACAGCCCAGGCATCCCTCCAGTTTCTCTCCTGTGGGAACCATAGACCGTATATGAAAGACAGAAGCAGTGACTGTGATGCCACCCACCGTTTTGAGCCACACGTTTGGACTTTGACCATTGTCATCTTGATATTTTTTCTGAATTAGACTATAATTTACAAAATGAATACCATGTGGAGGCTTAGAACTGTGGATTGAGTCGACAGACTCAATGTCAAGGAAGATGCAGGGTCCTTTTCTCACAAAAGTTTGTACAATAAGATTTATTTTTACTACTAGAAGAGTCGCCCCCTGTTGGCCATGAGAAAGAATGCAGGGTCAAAGTGCTTCTACTTTGGCTTCAGAACATGAAGTTACCTCCATCTTTTATATACAGTCTGTGAGAGGAACACAGGAGGGACAGTCATCACACAGCACATGCTACACAGCCATTATGTCTCTCTAGATTCACAGAAAGCTGTTATGCTTCAGCACAAGATAAGATTTTCAATCAGAATGACTCTTCTTTTTCCATTGACTTTGAGTCTAAATACACCTTGAGGCTGCGCAGCAAAACACCTCATAAAGGTTAGAAGCATCAGTTACAATTAACTGTAATTCCACCAGCTATTTAATGATCCATTCCTCCATGTTGTTAGAACCTGCTTTACTTCAGACCGTATTCATTGTAAAGGACGTTGTTATCCGGATACCTGACATATTTTAACTACAGTTTGGACAGACTTTATCTTCACTTCAACATCAGTTGCAGTTATTGTTCATGTTGTTGTATTTTCCATTCAAACTCCGACAACAATGTACAGTATGAAAGCTGCCTGTGGGTAGAAAGACACAGTCTGTGTTAGATTCCATGTTGAGGATGTGAGATGGCAGCGAGTTCACGTTTAGGTTATGCAATATCTCGTTGCCTTGAACATACCTCAAACTCAACAGTTGCACTTGTGTTAGTCACCGTGTTTCAGTCACTTTGTCTGAAGTTTTATGAGCACAACAGGAACCGATGAATCGAACAGTGAAAACTGATGCATGCTGTTACGCCGAGCGTGACCTAGATTTATTTCAGCAGTTAACTGGAGCTGTCCAAAAGCATATTACACAATGCACTTGTCAAAATATGGCACTTTTACTTTTCAGACCTGTTACACAGCCATCACTTCTTCAAACCTATTTTGTGAATTAAAAATTAATGCTTTGGGTCAGCCCTGTTGAAGGCAATGGATTGTGAGAGTAAACCACTTCAAAACTAAGCAGTATGACATGGCCCTGGCTCCCTGTGTTGCATTGAGATAATATTATTTTTGAAAAAAACACATTCTGACACATCAAAAAAAAGTGTGTGAAGTATCAAAAAAGCCCCAAAAAACTTTTATCGTGACGCTTGTCTCCAGCAAATGAATGACGGCTTTATGATGGAGACTTTCTGTGCACAAGCCTGAAGTTCCTAAAAAGAGAGTAGTTGTATGTGAAGCACATTTTTAAAAGATTAGCAGCATTTATAATTGTATTTTTTTTTTTAACTTTATCTAAATTGTGCACCACTGTGCTGCCATATTACCTCTATGAGCTGCTGTTCTCTTTCAAATAACTGACAGATGCCTCACAAGAGCCTTTCATATGTGAAATGTTTTTTTTTTTCATTAATTCAGAATCCTGGAAATTCGATTTAAATGCCATCCATGAATGAACCATGAACTGTACTTAAATATTTTAAAAGCAGCGCGTGCACATACAATCCAATCCAATTTATTTGTATTTACAGAGGTTAATACAAGCTTTGAAGTTACGAATCAAAATTATGTCAAAGCATACAAAAAGAAGTGACTTCAGCTTAGACAAATACTCTCAGAAGAGCAGCGGTTGTAAGAGGGGATCTACATGGGACAGATCAGGTTCAGACTCGCTGCGAGGCCACGTTTCTAACCACTGATCCACCCTGCTGTTTAATAAAACCTTTAATCCGACCTAAAACTTTGTCCCTGGAGAAAATTTATGAGATGCTGTGACAAACTGAGACTCTTGTTGCAGCAGCGGTTTCTATCTGCGAGTCTTTTCCTCATTGTGAGTGCCAGAGTTCATTTTTCACATGTCAGGAAAGCAGCTCGTTGCCACTTTGGTCGTGCACAATAAACAAGTACACAAGCATGTCAAAAAAAAAAAAGGATAAACAATGCCTTTTCCCTCTTTGAATGAAAAGGAAAGAAGGAAAAAAAACAGAAGGATATCTGCAGTTATACACATTAATGCAACCGGTTGTGGTTGTTTAATATATTTCAGCTGAGGATGAATCAATGAGACGCATTTTGGTGTATTCGTTTACAGCTGTGAGGCACAAATATGCGTGTTTTGTATGCGAAAAACTGATACTTGTGTTTTGTAAACCAATACAGTGTTTTCCCTGCCTTGTAGCACTGTATTGAATGGCCAGAAAAATGCATAAAAATATATCTTTTCTTTCATATATGGAAGTAGCTGCTATTTTTCAATGTTGTTTTAACAGCTTTAAATGCGATAAAACTTAAGGGAAGGTGACTTGACCCTGAAATAATTCAGTAATGTTACCATAATGCTTCATATCATAACTTGCAGCAGTGCTAAAATACTCCACAAACCAAATGGTTAGTTAGGCCTATTAGTTTAGAGGTTGGTCGGTTTTGGTGATTTTAAAAATGGTAAATAAGAGAAATGTGTTTTGAGAGATAAACAGCCCGGGGCCAAGCTCAAGAGAAGAAAAGCCCTTCATTTAAGTTACAAGGATGTTGGTCTGTTGAAATTAAAGAATAGATTTATTTGACTTTGGTTTGTAAGGTTGGTGAATGAGATAATTTATGTGAAAAACTGCACAGACTGAACAACTGGAAATCATTCTTTCAGCTTGGTAATTTGTTTGTGGGAGGGAAAGAAAATGATCGTAAGTTTAAAAGAAATCTTTAAAGTACAGAATATGCTGTTGAAAGTTAAAACTGTTGGTTCTTTTGCTTTGAACAACAGACACACGAGGGAACCAAAGAATTTCCCTGCCAGTCTCTGGCCATATAATGCGATATGAAACATGGGCAGAAAGCAGATAGGGGTGGAGGCCACTCTCTCATCACCTGGTCACCCAGACCAGCAGACAGCGCTGGCCGTCTGTCCACTCGTCTGATTTCCATCCCCTTGGCACACTGGGTAATAGAGATCAGTAATTGGGTGCTATAAATCCTGGCCGAGGACAAGGTGGGTCAGAACAGGCTGATTACTTAGGCATTACAGTCAATCTAAGCAAGTCCTTGAATTGAAAGATTTGGTGAGGTGGATTCTCATTATCGGGCTCGGTGCATGTATGCATTTGTGTGAAAGAGTAAGGGCCAAGGTCCCCTTCGCAGCCCCTGTTGTGGGATGACATTATGCAATGCTCCAGTGCCCTCAACCGTGCCGTCTCGTAAACATCACAACAAATTTATTTTCCTCATCCCCCACAGTTTTATAAGAATGTTTTCAGAATCGTCGGAGAGCGGTCGGAGGGCCCACCTGGAGTTTTAAGACCACTCTGAATGGCTCCTCAGTGCATTAAGGACCTCTGCCAGGGTGACACATTCATGGCAGGTTCAATGTTAAACCACGCGAAGGTCTTCAGGTTTCACTCCGCAACAGGCGTCGAGGCCGGACTCCATCTCTCTCCACATCAGCCTTCGCCGTGCCTCGGCTTCAGTTTCACAGAGTGGTGTTTATCTTTCAGTGTAGCCAGAAAACAAGCTCTCAAGGTGATTAGCCCTGTCATTTAACATGAAGCAGATTGATGGCTATATGGTGAAATGCACCTTTCTGTTATTTTTCATCTCAAAGCCTATGAGCTTAATCCATTATAAGCTTCTCAGTATGAAAAGGAGTCTATGGAAGGTGAATTAGAGTGTAAAGCCGATAGTCTTTCTCAGCATTCTCTCCAGCTGAAGGTGTGACTTACTGGATTATGGGAACAGTAGTTTCTGCTCCAACCCCCTTAAGTTCTCTGATGCGGCTTTTATATTCCTGCCTATTTTGATACATTTTTTTGTATCGAGAGCGCATCGACACATTCTGACTGTGAATTTCTTCATCACAAGTTTTTCTGCTCCTTTGTGCTGCCAGTCCCCCCCAAAAAAAGTCTTTGATTCACAGTCTTCAAAGTCATTTGTCTGAAAAAATAAAATCAGCAGAAGCCCAAAATGTTAAGTCATGTCATGAATAGTAATGTGGCTGAGATCCAAAATGTGGGCTAAATGAGCAAATGTGATAAATTATCGCAGCATACATTTAGAGGAAGAAAAAAAATAAAATAAATAAGCACAAGAAAAAAAAAAAAAAAAGAAGATATATGACAAATTTATGCTGTAGCATCAGTGCAAACCCCTGCAGTGTGAAGTGTTCCCACTCAGAGAAGCACTCATGCTAGCATCATCCCTCGACTCCTATAACAGCATGCTACTTCACTTAGCAGCCTCCATTTGGGATGCAGCACAAACACTGTTTTAGCGCTTTTATCTTAATGCACTGCAACACTCTGTAGCACTAAAGGCATGATTATTGTACAGAGAGAGGAGCGGCATGCATTTAAGCAAGACTTATTTAGACAGGAACTTAGCACCAACCTAACCACTCAAGGGCAGATGGCTTTGTGATTCTCATTGCTCATTCAGTTCATTTTGTTAAATGGACTCTTTGCATATATTTTAATATAACACTAATTCTTTGCATCGTTATCCCAGTTTAAACCATAATGTCCTACTGAGTGTGTTTACTGTTTTGGAGAGCAATTTATCTGCCAGATAGCAGACTGTTGTCACTTTAACCATCTGCTGGCTGGTTTAGCTGTAAAATACTTCTTAAGGGGGGGAGAAAAAAAAAGAGAAGCATTTGAGGTTTTAGAGGGATAGCAGTGAATTTGGATTGCTTATTTCCATTTTTTGATGGGAGCCGAGTGGCATATGGCTGCTGTCAGCTTTGCGGTGAGGCCAGGTGTGGAGGTGAGCTTCAGCAATGCTAAGCTTCCACACCCATCTGATAGCGTCTCCAACACAGAGGATAAAACGTCTGTCACCCTCGACTCTTAACGTGCTTGGACCCAGTGTGGCAGCGAGGCTTGTTCTCACACTTTAAGAGGCCACTGATTTAATAGAGGTACGGTGTCAGCGCTGACCTCATCCACTGATGTCTTCACAGCTAATGCCCGGACATGTGACATTGACACTCGGCAAGACAAACAGTAAAGGAGGGAGATGGATTGGTGGGGGGACTCGTATGTCTCTGCGGTTGGAACAGAATGATGGACAATAGACATGAAGACAGCGGTGTCAACAGGAAATGACAAAATCAAGCACGATGTACTTTATTTTGTGACAGGTCTCATAGTCATGTAATGTTACATCATATTATGTCCTGTCAAGTAATATCACATCGTGTTACATCATGTTACACCGGTCTGTGCAGGCAGTTTTAGTGGAGTGCAGTAAGTCTTTTTGGTGTGAGTGCTTATTATGCGTTCTGTTATTGTGGTAGCGTCCAAAGCGGTCGGCTGTGTGTCTAAATAAGCATCCTGGTCACTTTTTTGAAAATATTGCAACTCAATCTTACTCGGTCGTAACAAGTAATGTTTCCGTGTCACTTCCAACAAGTCCAGACTGCATGTTGTTGCTGCATTAGTAGATAGACATGCAGAGGCAGCATGCTTCAAATTGTTAAAGTGATTTGGGGAAGACTTTTTCCACATTTTAGCACAAATATTGGTCTACAAATGTGCCAAGAAAAAAAGTTTGTTGCTCATACTACAAAACACCTCACCCTTTTATTTTGCTCGACAAGTTCTATTATTAATGATGATAGTAATAACAGTTTTTGTATAGCAACCTTTGAAAACAAAGTTACCAAGTGCTTCACAATTAAAGAAATGTCAAATTCAATAAATGATGAAAGCAATTTTTTATTTATTTATTTATTTTTAAATAGGCGGTTTCAGGGCAACAGCCTTTGTGTCAAATTGCCCTCCATGAAAAAGAAATCTGATTGGTGTTGTACAAGTAACCCAACAAGTGTAAATATTTGGATCCTTACAGACCCTACAGTGTAATTTATGGTGATTTTACACAAGTAATTTTACGATTACCCTCCAAAAAAAAGAAATACTACTTTACTTGACTCTAACACATTATAAGGCTGTACTGTGCTTAATTATCAACCATAATCTAAAGCATGCAACAACATAGCTAAGACCCTACCATATTATAAAGCACAGAACTACATCTAGCTGATATAAATATCAGGGCTAAGACTCCACAGCAGTGCAACATTTAGAGATTATTCTGACTGAGAAAGTTTTAATTCTACAAAAATACACATAACAACCCAACAAACCCAAGGATTGCCTGGGTCCCCTTTGGGCAAGCTCTGTTTCTCTTTATTAAAAACTGAAACATCCGTAAAATACAACTTTAACAAGATGAAGACAGAGACTGAAACTGGTCCAATTAATGCGACTCACCAATAAAGAATGTAATCTACATTTTAACAAAATATTAACATGAGGTGAAGTTTATTAAATACCTGCAGCACCAAACAGCAGCAGGATCCATATGAGTGTCTCCTTTTGGAAATTATAAGTAAACTATGCTATTAGTTGTTTGGAGAGTTTGATATGTTTGCTTGTAGGGATACGTGATATTGGGGAAACAACTGAAATAGCAATATTTGGTTTTTCTGTGATATATATAATGGTGATTTGAAAAGACGCAGGAATGTTCACAGGACCATTTGAGGAACACTTTGTGGTACCGATTTAAATGGCCAAAGAACTTGGGTATATTTCCTCATGTAGTGGCAACAACTGCATGACGTAGCTGACAAAGTCCTGTTTTTTTTTTTGGTCAACATCATCCTTTCTGTAGCTGAAGCATTTCCATAAAACTGATGTTCTTTTAGTAACCGAGTCTTCCTCTTCCTCGCTGCTCTCCTGCTCCTCGCTCATTTCACTGTGCACACGAGGAGCCTGCGTGTCAACAAACTCTGCGTCTTGTAATTAAAGTTGGAAAAAAATTATCTTCAAGAACCCTTAAATCTGACTAAATTATGTCCTACCAGACAGACTTCTCGTGTAGATTAGTCATGAATAATGAATACTGTGTGGATTTTCCTGTTTAATCAAGCAGCAGAAAACATTGTAACATGATGTATTTGAGTTCCTTTGCCTTATTTCACTTTCTGCAGTGTGACTATTGTATGCGTGCCCATCACAATGTCAGTGCTGAAACAATATATTGCGTTTAGACTTAGTTTTTTGTTTCTTAATATAGGCTGTTTTATAAATCAGTATCCAGCCTTGTGGCTCTCTTCATCACTATGTTGTCTGAATGAAGCCACGGGGGAACTTTAACCTAAAAGTGCAGCGTTATGTATCCCACGTCCCATGACGAGGGGTTTCTCGTAAATGAGGCGAGGATCCATTCGACAGAAATACACCCTCATACTTGACCAAACGAGATGTTGTTGTCTTTGTACGTGCAACATTGACTTATGTAACTGAGCAACACAACTGTAGATGAGAGAGCAAGGATGGCTGGATCAATATGGAAGGTATCAGAACTGATACCTATGTCCTTTTAGTATGAAAGGTATCAGTTTTAATAGGAGGACCTGTACTTGCTAATTATAAATGTTTTCAATACATCCTCTTCTTCCACTTGCTTCTACATTGTGATTATATGCAACCTACAGCCTGGGTAGAGATCCGCTGTCACTTGGCCGTACTCGCCAGCCACCAATTTTCAGCAATAACAGTCAGAATGTGGCACATTTTTAATAGTTAGCTTTGCGGGAATGTTCTTTGCTATAGTTGTAACACCACAGTGTTTGTTTAAAGTTTTTCATCAAAAAGCACTGAAAAGGCTTAGTTGCAAGGAGACCTTGAGTTATGATTGCTTTTTGAAATTTTAAAAATATTTTCATCAAATTACTGTTTCCCAGGTCAAGAATTAGCTTTTATGCTTATCAAAGTTAATCAGGAGAAAGAAAAAGAGAAACATACAGAGCTGCAACCAAAGAGAAAAAAGAAAGCGAGAGCGAGAGAGAGAGAGAGAAGACATTTTGCTACTGAAGGTTGCCCTTCAGAACGGCAGAGTGTGATCAGACCGGCTGCATACATACAGTACAGCGAAGAACTACAAAGCTCACCTACCGGCTGCCCTTGAGACAGGCTGCACAACTGCTTTATGATTACTATTTATTAGCAGCCTCTAATGTCAACCCACTTCTGTTTTTCTGTGTGCACTACCACATACATCAGTCCCAGAGAGCAGTTTTGTGCATCATTTGTACATAAAGTCAAGTTTGTTTGTGCTTTGATGGGGAAACGTTAGAGGACAATACAACAACAAATCTTAAAATATACCTCTAAGTGAACATATTCAGGGGAAATGTGTTCAAAAAAAAAAAGAGAGATACCCAACACATAGCCAACAATGCCAGGGCTAGCAAAAGCACTTAGCCAACAGACTGTAACATCATGCTTCAGTGACGCTGGTGTGGCCAGGGCAGCAAGCAGTGTAAAGAGGAGAGAGAAGCAGCTTTTTGAATCAGGCCTGTTCACTAGATTATGTGAAATAATCTGCCTTCAGAAAGGCGCTGGGGCATGCTAAAGCCAAATTTGCCAGTGTGGGTTTATCATAACCTTTTTTTTTTTTCCCTCCAAAATGAGATAAAACTGAAATAGATTTCTAAAGTCAAAATTAATTGAAATGAGGGAAACTAAAAGTGAACTGCAAGTTAAAAAAAAAAAAATCAAATTCAGAAGGAAAGTAGAACTGATTTGAAAATGTGGAACCAAAATAACCTTGACGCGATTCTTCTCCTTGCTACGCTGCGATGTTTTTTATTATGTTTGTGTTGTATTATACTCTCTGTTCATACATAGCTGAACTCTGCTTAATGGACTAACCTGCCAAACTCGCAGCAGCACAAACACAAAGGACCTGCTGTTTTTAAAATGATTGAGCCATGACTTGTCAGCGAGAATCTACTTTCGCCCTTGAATGCTAATTACTCGATGTTTATGCAAAGTCACGTACTCACTCCCAAAGGATCTTAGGCTGGATTTCCAAACTCTTAAAAACAAATCTTAACATGTTGTCAGCATAACAATGTCAATAAAATGACACTTCACTTTCTGTGTCAGTGAGGTATTTTTTTCATTCCCCCAACAGGAAAAGCTTCAATAAGATCCCCCCCCTAGCATTCCACATTATCTAAATCTGTGACACAATTTCTACAATCAGCCTGACAGCTGCCCTAAAACAAATTAAAATGTATGAACTGAAAATGCAAATGCGATCCAACTCATTTCAAAAAGTTTTCTGTTGTTTAAATGTTTGCTGGAATCATTGTTCATGCTGTGTAGGGCAAACCCAGAGGCATATTTTATTAATATTTAAAACTCCATTTTTTATTGGCGACTTTCTGGCATAAAAGTTTCAGAAAAGTTTGTGTCATAAAAAAATGGTCTTTACAGAGTTGACTGCCTTGCTGTTGTATTAGCTGGTGGATTCTCTTCCCTCAAGAGATTTGTTATGGACTTAGATTTTCCAGAAATGGATCATTACGGTTTGGTTTCCCGTACAGAGTCAAAAAAAAAATCAGCTGTTTGAGGTGCTGCGCAAACTTCGATTGCCCTGGTGACATCATTAGGGTTCATAAAGTCTCTCAAAATCACAGGCACACCGTTTACAGCGCTACCATAAATTACCGTTCTGACAGCCCGAACAGTACTTCCCATGATGAGTAAACTGATCTCGGTATGTAACATCAATGTGCCCCTTTAATTTAGATAAAAGCAGGAGCTCGCATGTGGCTCAGATATAATAATTGGTGCCAAAATCTTAATTAGAAAAACAGATAATTTACAGTAGCTGTGGGCTAATATTGACGGGAAGCTGCCTGAAGTTGCATTGTTATGAAGTCATGTAACATAACAAGATTCAAGTACACCTGAGGCTCTTCCCTTGATCCTGGAATGAAAGTCAGGTGACAAGATCTGTACTGTTTTTAGATCCCAAAAAAAGAAAAAAAAGAAAAATCTGAAATTGCAGCTGTCAAATCAAACTGTGTCCAGATGTCACCACAGCCAAAGCATCATCCACATAAAGCTATTTATATGCCCCTGTCCGAATCGGAATTTCCTGTGTAAATCCACTTGATGTACCAGCATCTAATCAGCACAATTTGGAAATGGAATGGAGGAGGTGTGGGGGGGGGGGAAAGAAGGCAAGGAGAGAGAAAAAAAAGAAAGCCCGAGAAAAATGAAGCAGTGGGAGGGAGTTGGAGGGGGGAGAGTCACCGCCGCCCACCACTGCCTGGCCCTGACACCTTGTGAAGAGTGCTCATTCATCACGCGGCGCAGGGCTTGAGCCTCCGTAAATCACTGTGGATAAAGGACGCGCCATAAAGAATGGAATTGTGAAGGTAAGGGTTTTAAATCCCCCTAGATGATCCGAGATAAACACGGAGAGACTTTTGACAGTCCCTCGTTACCGCCACAAGCGAGAGGAGCTGTCACCGCTCCCTCCTTGCCTTTCATCTCTTGGTAACAGTCTGGCTGCTAATATCCTCAATTATCTCTGCAATATGTTGCTGGGAAAAAGGGAAAGTTCCGAGGAGGCATTCACACAATTTAAAAGTTTTAATTTGACAGCTTGTGGTGTAATGATGAGTTGTGATGAGGGTAGAGGGGGCCCGCGGCCCACACTAAGTGTGTGACAAGTGATTGGGCCGGACTGAGAATGGTTTGTGGATGTCAAGACTTTCTGGATCAGATGTCAGGAATACAAATAGATGTTTCACAGGTTGCTGTGAGAAAAGCTCCAAGCTCCTAATTGTAAATGGCAATGGCATTTCATCTAGTGGCGTTTTCTTTTCTTTTTTTTTTTTTGTTTCGTAGCAAGGAAAATATTTGTATCATTTTTACAGCGAAACTAAATTACAGTAGTCAGCCTCTAAATGATACCTGTAACAGCGTCTCATGTTAATGTCTGGAACACCTCCGTGACATTTTCCTGCTCTTGTATCATAGACAAAAAGGTTGCTCAGTGCTTGGGTGTGTTTTCTGAAGCCACTACTCTTCCTAAATCCTTCAGAACATGCAGGAGACAGAATAGAGAGCATGTGCATAGACAGGTCAGTGGAGTGTCTGATAATGATGGCTAAGTCACAGTGCATGATGGAGACACAAAGGGCACGAGACTGTCGCATGAAGGTTGACTCAGAAAATATCCTCCCTCCTAGGTACCTAGGCAGGTAATTGTCTTTTTCCCTTTTTTCTAGCTGATATATATACATAGCTTCAACTTGGAGGATAAACCAATCGATCATTCCAAGTGTCTCGAGTAATAAGTGAAAGTGATAAATCACAGCTTTGCACTCAGGTTTATGAAATATTGTCCATCCTGCAGGTGCGGATGCATTATCTAGTAGTCAGTGTTCCTGGGCTGAGGTGCTGGTGTCAGAGCACGTAGGCAGCAGTGTGCTGCGACTAATAGGAAGATCCGCCTACGGTGGAAGTGCTTACTCCATCAAGGGCTTTGTGCTGCAGTGCAATTAGTACACAAAATATTAACATAAGGATCAGGCGTGGTGTTTCCATCAGGGCGCAACTTAAAAGTTCAAGGTAGTTCACGTCGGAGTAGTTGTGTCAATCTTCTTTCGCTGAAGTAATTGCCTCAGGTTCATTCAGCTTGAATCAGTATAAGATGAAGTCAATAGCCTCAGTGGCATAATGACAGAGTACACACTTTCTTGCTCACATTAACAGCTTTTTCTTGATAGATAAAAGTCCCAAATAATGGCTCCTGTGATGGAGTGAAACCAGGATAACAAATTGGCTCTTTGTGATAACAACCCCCCTGTGAGCTTCCCGGGCGTGAGAGATAGACAGACAGCTTTGAGGAGAGTCAGGTCTGCAACAGCTTTGCGCCAGGGGAAAAGCTCCATGCCCTACAGAAGGATGGATAGTGTAGATTTGTAATGGTTCCTCTGCTTTTGACAAAGTAACCCAACCTGCAACCTTCATCCTCATTGGCTGAGTGAAAGGGCACTGGCAGAGGAGCCGGCCCGAGATAAGTGAAGTCTGTCGCTCTGGCTGGAACGTTATAAATTGCAGCTACCTCAATCATGCGCGTGAGACAAGCGAGCTGTCTCCTGTGACAACCTCCTTTTGACTCGACATGCAAAAAAACAAATTGATACAAGGCGGAGAAGGAGGGATTGAAACGAGTGAGGGCTGAACAGATGTGGGAGGTGATGTCTTCCTCCACAACTTTTATTTAACATTACATAACCCAACATTTAATGGTAAAATTAATATGCTGTGCACACTGCTACAAAAAAAAAAAAAAAATCAAATTCAGAAGGAAAGTAGAACTGATTTGAAAATGTGGAACCAAAATAACCTTGACGCGATTCTTCTCCTTGCTACGCTGCGATGTTTTTTATTATGTTTGTGTTGTATTATACTCTCTGTTCATACATAGCTGAACTCTGCTTAATGGACTAACCTGCCAAACTCGCAGCAGCACAAACACAAAGGACCTGCTGTTTTTAAAATGATTGAGCCATGACTTGTCAGCGAGAATCTACTTTCGCCCTTGAATGCTAATTACTCGATGTTTATGCAAAGTCACGTACTCACTCCCAAAGGATCTTAGGCTGGATTTCCAAACTCTTAAAAACAAATCTTAACATGTTGTCAGCATAACAATGTCAATAAAATGACACTTCACTTTCTGTGTCAGTGAGGTATTTTTTTCATTCCCCCAACAGGAAAAGCTTCAATAAGATCCCCCCCCTAGCATTCCACATTATCTAAATCTGTGACACAATTTCTACAATCAGCCTGACAGCTGCCCTAAAACAAATTAAAATGTATGAACTGAAAATGCAAATGCGATCCAACTCATTTCAAAAAGTTTTCTGTTGTTTAAATGTTTGCTGGAATCATTGTTCATGCTGTGTAGGGCAAACCCAGAGGCATATTTTATTAATATTTAAAACTCCATTTTTTATTGGCGACTTTCTGGCATAAAAGTTTCAGAAAAGTTTGTGTCATAAAAAAATGGTCTTTACAGAGTTGACTGCCTTGCTGTTGTATTAGCTGGTGGATTCTCTTCCCTCAAGAGATTTGTTATGGACTTAGATTTTCCAGAAATGGATCATTACGGTTTGGTTTCCCGTACAGAGTCAAAAAAAAAATCAGCTGTTTGAGGTGCTGCGCAAACTTCGATTGCCCTGGTGACATCATTAGGGTTCATAAAGTCTCTCAAAATCACAGGCACACCGTTTACAGCGCTACCATAAATTACCGTTCTGACAGCCTGAACAGTACTTCCCATGATGAGTAAACTGATCTCGGTATGTAACATCAATGTGCCCCTTTAATTTAGATAAAAGCAGGAGCTCGCATGTGGCTCAGATATAATAATTGGTGCCAAAATCTTAATTAGAAAAACAGATAATTTACAGTAGCTGTGGGCTAATATTGATGGGAAGCTGCCTGAAGTTGCATTGTTATGAAGTCATGTAACATAACAAGATTCAAGTACACCTGAGGCTCTTCCCTTGATCCTGGAATGAAAGTCAGGTGACAAGATCTGTACTGTTTTTAGATCCCAAAAAAAGAAANAGCCTCCATTAATTAAACCCCATGGATTCTCCCTATTTGTTCAAATTTAGAATGCAATTCTGTTTATTGTGCAGAAAATGTATCCTAATTTAAGACTTTCCCCAACTGCTGTGAGCAGATGTTTAAAGCTGAGCTCTCCACCAAGAAAGAAGAGTGGAGCTAACAGGACTAAGGTAATAAAACCCTCACAAATTGTCTCATGGAGCTGCCAAACACAGAAAAAATTACCTTACCCCTAATGATACCTTGCCCTGCAAGTATCTTGTGCTTCCATTAGTTTTACTACTTTGGGTTCCATTTAAAAACTCAGCAGCACTGTGTTTGCCATGAAACAATGTCCTGGTTATATTTATTTTGTGAAAATAAAAAAAGGAGTTCCAGTAAATCATTAATGGCATTAAAGGTGCATTAACTTTAAACCTAATGCCATAAACTCCATTGTCTTGCTGCGGTAGGAAAAAAATCTTAGCAGCAGATATCCCAAAAAACCTCCAAAAACAAAAAATAATTGGCGTGACTAGATTTAACCCCCTTTACACAGCCACACTCAGCCCACACAGGTGTTTTCACTTTTTTTTTTTTGGCTAATTAGACTTCTGACTGTGTGGGTGTGTACACTGAGTCTTTTGTTTGTTTTTAGCACCTGTCTCAGTGCAGGATTCGCAGGGCTTTGTAGAACCCATATTGTACATTCGGCAGTAAAAAATAGAATGGCAGCACATCTTATGGATCAGCTTGTAGGAGTGTCGTCTATTTCTGCAGGTCAGTACCATAAGTGGACATTCTCTTTGTTGCCGAGTGCCAAAAACGGGGAAGCGCCTTCTTCTGTTATATGCAATGCAAAAGAGATTGCACAACCTCGACTCTGTGTTTTTCTTCTTCTTTTTTTTTTTCATGTGGGTGTTGCCGTGGACAAGAACAGTACTTTGTTGATCAAAGTCACTCTGAAATAGCGGAGATATTTGACAGAGGAGTTGGGCTGAGGAGATAGATGTTTCCTTTTAACCCACACTCCTACCGAGTCTGTTCTCGCTCTGGAAAAAAAAAAAAAAAAAGCCTTTGACTTTTTGTTCTTGTTTTGACCGTATGCACAACACAAATCTCTTGTTATTGTAAACCAAAAGCCAGGCATTAGCTCTTTGGCAAAGACTCAGAGAAGGGTATTAATCACATGAACACAGTTCACTGAACTCTGCCTTGAAATATGAGACTCATTTCTCCTTTCTCCTGGATAATCAACTTGGGGTAAAAGAAGGAAAAAAAAATCAGATATTTCACCTTGAAATGCTTCATAACTTGCTTGTGGGGTTTTAAACTCGTCATGCTCATGCCTGATTACACTAGACCAAAAGAAAACAAATGAAATAAAAGCTGGGATTCTGCAGCACAGCTTCTCTTAACACATGCACACCACTCTGTGCATGCCAGCAAGTAAATGAATAAATCTACATGAAAGCTCATATTAATTAAAATGTAGTTTTCCTACTTTTAGAGCTGACAGCAGATGGGTGATTTTGGCTTAAACACTCAATTTTGGCCAGTTTTTGCCTACCTCACAGACCATCTTCTTTCAAAACATTAATCAATCACTGACCCTGTGGGATAACTTCAGAGGAATCATCGGAGGCAGTTCTGTGTCTGTCTTTGTGCACACAGAGTCTAGCGCATTAGCATCTCACTGAAAACAAGACCTTTTCATTTAAGCTGTGCCACTGCACTAACTCACATTTTATGTCAGCGCCACTTTTCTTACCCTCGATGTCTGACAAGTAGACAAGCATTTTTCATGCATAATGTTATGAAAGAGAAACTTCATAAAGTGAGGTGTACGTTGTAGTATTCTAATGCAGAACATTACATGAGGAAACACCTGCAACAATCAAGTCATCACAAGCAGTGATGTCAGGGGTTTTGGTATTGCTTTGAATATTTGTTCAGGCTTTTTCTTTTCTTTTCTTTTCTTTTTTTTTTTTACACTATTTTATGCAAATGATCTACTTGTCAGATGCTGAGCTTCAACACAATAACACTGCTGAGCACAAAAGGACAACTTTGTTGGTAATTGTGTAAACATCCAGTCTTGGCTAACATCCCTATAAGCTCTTCTCAGTATGCTTTCTACCAGTCATACCAGGGAAGATATTATACGGCCTTACGTTAGAGGAGAACATCCTGAACTGAACTCCTGTTTTGCTATTTTTGTCATGCAGTGCAGTAACTGTTCCTGTTGGTCTGTTGTGGATTAATGCACTTGATTCCTCACACAGAGAGACAATCCTCCCACAAGTAGTTCGCCCCTGGAATACAGTTGTCTTTATAATACAGGACTGCGGGTCAGAGGTCTGGATTTTTGTTGTAGTGGCCAAAGCTGGTAGTGCTTGTCAAGCTCCCACTATTTTAGCCATGGTTTCTTTCTTTTTTTTATGTTTCTCTGTGATTTATTTAGTCTGGTGTGCTCATCGACAGCTTAGTCAACTGAGGTAATCGTAACTTTGTAGGCAGAATTCCAAATATACTCGCAGCAGAGCCAGAAAGTAGTTCCAGAAAAGCTTCTTAGCAACTGTGATACCGCTGTATTTGTTGTAAGCTGATAGAAATACACGTTTTTATCATGAAAAAAGTTTCTCTATTCTTTCTGTATGCTCCTACAGCCTCGGTGTCAACTGAAAACGATGTTAAAGAGATAGTTTGGTTTCTTTGACACGGACTTTTATGAGGTACTTATACATAGCCAGTGTATTACCTACAGTAGATTGTGGTTGGCAAGTCCCCAGTTTGAAGCAGAGAAAACTGTTGGCAGGGGAGCCAAGCAGTGTGCTGCAGTGAGCGGGGTCAGCAGCAAAATGTATTTTAGCCACCTAAAAAGAGGTCCACTGGGGAAAAAAAAAAAAAATCAATATCCGTTTAAGTGTATGGTATATTTAGAATATTCTCACTGCTTTACCTTGCTGTCAGACAACCCTGTCCTTTGGCGCTGCATTTATCAACTGTAGAACTTGTTACTGCGCAAAAGTACACCCATGTCGTACACTGTATTCTCTTGCAGATGTCAGAGTTCCAGCGGTGTACTACAATGAGCGGTGCACGTATGCGAAGGAATACAGAATGATGTTAAAGACAAATAAATAAATAAATAAATGAGGCACAAAAAAAAAAAAATATGACAAAACTGTTTCACAAAGAAATGCAAAAGCATAGATGAGAAAATGAAAAGATGAAACAAGAAATTAAACAAAACCATCTCAAACAGAACACAAACGAGACACAAAATAAAATGTAAAAAAAGACACACCAAATGACCACAATGAAACAAAACACTTAACAAGACCAGAACGAGACATGAAACGACACAAAACAAGAAAAAAATGAGAAACAAAATGATAGAAGGGAGACCAAAAAATAACAAAAATGAGACAAAAAACCTGCACAGACACAGAACTGTCATTAATAAAGACAACACCCCTCTAAAAAGTAATAAAATGAATTGATAAATTTACTAAAAATGACATAAAACAAGAAAGATAAGTTGCAAAATGATAGAAGAATAGAAATGACAAAAATTAGACAAAACAACCGCGGATATACAAAACTATCAACGAGACAGAATATGACATAAACAAGACACAAAATGAAAGAAAGGAGTTAAACTGTCCTATTGAGAATGCAAGAACACATACAATAAGGAAAAACTGACCCAAAATGACCGAACAAACAAAACCATCCCAAAGACACATAAAACGAGTCAAGGGAGACATAAGCTAAGAAAAACTAGACACAAAGGAGTCAAAAAAAATGACAAAAATGAGACAAAATTGTCATAAAGAGAAGAAAAACAACACAACTGAGACATGGAGTGAGAAAAATAAGACACAAAACAAAAGAAAGGACAACTCTTTGTAGGTGGCTAAAATATGTTTTGTTGCTGACCCTGTTGACAGCAGGACACTTCATAGCTCCCCAGTCAGCAGTCGTCTTCTGCTATTTCAGACTAGGGACGTGCCAACCACAATCTATGACACTGACTCTGGACATACATACAAAGAAACCCAACTATCACTGTAACATGGCAGATACGATGACATTTGCATAGAAAATAGTATTGGTGTTCTAAAGAAATGTTTTTGTAAGCATGTCTCACAGTTGTAGTGATGTGAACAGTGAAAGTGATTCACATTGCTGTGTGATTGTCAGGAAAATATTCTAATATTAATAAAGTTTGCCTACATTTGTTGTTGACATTGTAGACATACCTTAATCAATACAAATAAGGCTGCAAATCAGAGAGGTGTTTCTTAACTCACTGAAGTTAACAAAGCCTCCAGCAACACATTTATTGCTTTTTTTTTTTTACACACAGCAAGGTAAACAAATGCCAAACGTGGCCTCCCTTTTTTCAAAAGTTTGGGATACCCCAATTACTTGGAGAGACTTGAGGAGAAGAAAAAAAAAAAAAAAATGACTATGCATGAAGGCAGTTAGATGTTAGAGGTCAAAGTGGTTCCCTGATGGTTCCACGTCCTCGTGCTGAGCAAAGCCTCCCCTGTCACCTCCACTGTTGCTCTCCCCTCAAACAACGCTCTGCATTCAATCCTTTCAGGGGAAGCTGTGCCCTTCCTACCAACATACTGATGTTTAATTCATCCCCAGACACCCGGGGGACACTCATAACAACAACAGAAAAAAAAGACAAAAGGAGAGAGAGAGGGAGAGAGAGCGAGAGAGAGAGAGAGAGAGAGAGAGAGAAAAGGAAGAGGAAAGAAATTAGAAGGAACTAAGTGTTTGCTTTGTATTTGCTATTGGCGGATGTGTAATGAATGAAGGGCCTAAAACAAGACCAAGGAGACTTGAGACATTTGACAGAGCATCAGGTATGAGTGTGTCTGTGAAGACAAATAAAGCCTGTTTCCTTGTGTTTTGATTGACTTCAGGAGTAGATGTGGGCAGTGAAGATGTTGCTGGACACCTCGGCGTGCTCCCTCTTAATCAGAGGTTGATTAAGCGCACTTTCAGAGGCATGGATTAGGGGGCTCCCCTTGGACTCCACTAAATTGTTCAGAAGGGAAGGAAGGCAGAGTGTTGAGCACTGCTGAGGGAACTTTTGATGTGTCAGTCAGAGAGTCTGGCATGGTTTGCTTTTATTGACCTTCCCATCCTTGATTTGTGACAGATCCCCTGGTGCTGGGGTAGGTGGGGAAGGTGCTCGAGAGGTGGGGAAGGTTAGAGGAGATTCAGCTTTTGAAGAATTTCCAAATTCTGCTGATCCAGTCGAGCTGCCACAAGCTTTCCTGCGATTCATAACAATGAAGGGCATGAAGCTGCGGAGCATTTGCAGTCTAGACGTTTTTTGAAGATTATATTTCTGTCATTTTTGCTTTATTTGACAACAACAGGAAAAGACTCGTGGCCATGGTCCCGGGACAGATTCAAATCCGCGATGTTGCACCTACGCAGTATGCAGTTTAGACAACTCATCTGCCGGGAAGTCCTGGCCTAGTCATTTTTTATTATCTGGTACTTTCTATCTTGCAGCTTTCATTTAAATCTAAACAATGGGTTTTACTCATATCATCTTGTATCCACAGTTAATGGAATCGACAAAATACTCCGGCTCAGGTCTAAATATACGTCCCCCCCGTATGGACAGTGTGTGTCATTTATGGATTTATAGTTAATAATAGTCTGATGCTTTTTCCGCTGTCAGACTGGTTTGTAACCCCTTCACAGAAGGAATGGCATTATTCATGTTGCGGCGTTGGCACCGCTATTAATGTAATGAGTCAGGCCGTTAATGCGATCCAGCTTCAGACACAAAGGGGATCTCTCAACCTGAGCTTTTGCTGCAGACAGGAGACCTCTGTGCCCTACATAACAACGATGGGACGTGTCATCGCTGATTTATTTTGCCCTTGAACCTCCTAGTGATAGGACCTTGTGGGATAGCCTTTAAAAGAAGCGCCCAGAAATGAAATGAATGCTCTGTTCCAAACTACTGAAAGACGTGCACTACAGCTGAAGGCTTTTAGAGGGAGTGCTGTAATCTAAAATGTGCTATTTCTCACACATAGCGCAGCTCGGGGATAGGCTGATCAGATAGCCCGAGATGAATCTGACTTGACCTGTGAGCAGCAGTCACTGCCTTGTGCATTGCCGGCCATGAGGGGAATTTGCAATGGATTCCAGAGAGATAGAAATCAATTCAAATTCAGCCGAGGCACTTTACGGCGATAAGGCATTGCTACACCTACATGTAGACTCACAAATTTCATAATGAATAGATAAGGATTAATGTAATTTCAAACTGTCACCTCCTGCCAGACGGCATGTCATGAATGGCTTATCATTGTGCTGTGATTTTATTTACATCCAAGAACATAAACAGCCCGGTTTATTCATGTCCTATCCATAAACATGACTGCACTGTAACCATCCACAGAGGTAGGTCTTTTTAAACAGCCTTATTAATTCGGTGCAGTTTCTCATGTAATTAATGTCTGCTTACAATGCAGCTAATATCAACTATGTAACCTGTGAAGACACGCAATAATTATGTGACCGTTTGAGTGACAGAGATCAGGAGAGCAAATAGAGGAGGCCTGTCTGCAGCCTCATCAGGAGGGGCAGAGTGTTGGTCCAGGTTAATAGGCATCCTCCAGGGAGGGATTAGCTGGAGTTAAAGAAAGTAAGGAGGGAGGCATTGGAATTCAGTATAATAATGTCAAATACTTTAAAAACCATCTTTTATAATCTCATTGTCACGGGCCATTTACAAGTTCTTGGTCCAAAGCTTTATGAAGTTCCCTACGCAGGCATTAAAAAACACTGAGATCCTGTGAAAGAACACTTTATTTGAGCTGGACACTCTGTAGTACCATCCAGAAATAGCCAGCCATCTGTTTCCTGCTTTTGCAACGGCCAAACACTGAGCTACAAAACATTCTCAGGCAGACTGAGTCTTGATTGAGGAACAAAGGGAAAGGGCAAAAGAACTGTAACTGAAGATATTGTTGGACCAAAGTCCAGCCAGGTGTCTGGATGCTGAAAGTCAGTACGGTTAGGACAATCTTAGTTTATAAGGGGAATGCCACTTGTAGTGAAGTGCAGCTGTGATCGATTGGGATGTGAAGTGGCTTAGCCGTACCTCTGTGTGTCAATAGCTTCACCCTCTCCCTCAACCCTGTGATAAAACAGAGGCTTGTGGTGCTAAATCTCAGTCTGTGTACACCCATGAACCTGCCTGCATGATCATGTTTCCGTCGTGGGACTTTATCTGGTTGATTTGTGGCGACTTCCTTTGATCAACACAATAAAAAAAAAGTATCCAAACTTTTACTTCAGCAACATCAAGCCAGGACACAAGACTTAGAGGAGCTAAAGGCTTTATCGACAACAAATTAGAATGCGCTCCGCAACACCATAGATTGAGACAAGGATTTAATTGGCTTCATATCAGGGTTAGATAGCACTGTTGTTGACATTTGATTAGAAAAAAATAAAAGAACAAGGTGACTTGATATTGTGGTGATAAGCAAAAATCCCAACTCGATCACGTCAATACGTTACCCGGGTGCACGTAGGTGGCTCACCTTGTAACCAATGACAGTGGCCGCAGTGGCTCGCCGGCAGATAGACATCAAAGGTTTTCCGGCGAGCGTGCTTTGTCATACATTTATTGCTGTGTGTGCAGTGTCTGTTTTCCTTACAATCGTTCCAGCTGTTCTCAACATACTGTTGACTTAGAGGTCAAGCTGCGCAAAGGCATAAATTTGTGGAGCGTTCATGTTGGCTAATTCACAGCATGTCACACCACAGCTCTTCAAAATAAAGGTCACCTCTAAGCAGCACTTTATGGCTTAATATCTGTTTTACAGGCAACTCTGCAGATTCACCACCATGCATAATCAGAATATGAATCGCCTTTCTCTGTTTTTTTTTTTTTTATTTTCATAGAAGACCTTGTTTCAATGTGAACCAGGCGACGTACTCTGACACTACACAACGTCATGAAGGAATGTCATCGATAAACTCGTTAAAATTTACTTAATCCTTTAAAAAAAAAAGCTTAAGACGTCTTCAGATCACTGTAGAACTTATCACTTCAGCCATCTTGACTCAAAATGTGGAGTTCAATAGATAAATGCACATCTTGGAGTTAACTTAATTCAATAAATTAAGTAAATAAGAAACCAAACTGGCATATAAGATGATTTCCCAGGATGCATTGTTAGAGTTACAACTCCTCAGAGATTCCTGTTGTAGGTTGAGACAACACACATGATGCAAACTGGCTGTGTGCCTTTAAGACAGGGGAAAGTAAGTTATGGTAGTTTCTTTTCATAATAATCAGAACACCTGTGACCATGACAAAGATCAGTGCTAAATTCAGTCTTCACGCTCACAGACTTAAAATCAATCTCAGATTGTCTTTGTACTGACTCTCGTATAAAACATCTTCCAGAGCTGAGGTTATACGTTCTCAGTGTTAAATGAAGATTTTTTTTTCAATTTAGAGAACATCAAAAGGAGAGCAAGTCTGTCTGTACCCTTTGTCTGCCTATGGGGCTTGTTGAGTCAACTTAATATCTTTAGTTTGTTGAACATGTTTTCTCAAGTTCAGTTAATTCAACCAAGCTACTTTTCCTATTTCACAACATAAGATGATTTTAAACTGATGAACTGACTGAATTGCAGCATGAGAACCTTTGTTTCTGAGCTGAATCAACTTTAAATGATTTACAGTGTAGGGTATAGCATTCATGTGAATAATAAACATTTTTTTAGTTTTGAAAAGAAATTGTCATATTGCACAAAATAGTGTCTCTGTTACAACTTATTCTTAGCCAAGCTTCAAGATCTTATATATTCAGCAACATGAAACTCAGATTCACTTTATGAGACAGAACTGTCTGACTGGAAGGATGAAGTCTGCTGAAAATGGTGAAGAAAACTCAAATTGGTTCATACAATCAAGCCCAAAAGGATGCCTACCAATGCCAGATTTTGATTTAGAATGTATTTTTATTTGACCACTAGGTTTATTCTGGCTGAAAATTACATTAACAAATGTGAAGGTGGTAAGAATAAAGAGAATATTCATTAGTTTTGCTAATGAATGAATAATTGGTATTGTGCTGCCGTGTTCATATTTCTAGATCAGCCTGGATTACCTTCCCTGAGTGTGGTCTTTAGTGGATTATTCTTACAGGAACGTATATGTTTTGCAGCAAGAATATTGTCATAGTTTCTGTAAGTTATGGCAGGAAAAACAATGACTTTTCACTGTTAGGAATCCTAACCACTGGAGCACACGTTCTGTTGGTTCAGTAGTCTGACAAAGCTAATATCCTGTTACAAATATAAGCACCGTCAAATCAACACTAACCTTAGCCCTAAATTCAGTATACCATATTGGCTGGAATACATTATACGACTGCTTATTCCTATACGATTACATTTCAAACAGTACACAGTTTTATAATCAAAGCAGCAGATGCTTACTTCAATCAAACTAGACCATGAGCATGTTTCTTGCTGTATATTTTTTTGATTTAAAATTGTCCATGGATTTAGAAGATGTTAAAATGGTATACACACCCACCTTGTATTCTTGCATCTTCATTAAAAAGAAAAAGCAGAGGTGAGGTATTTCTATCAGGGTTGTGCGAAGCTTTTCCTCTGTGTTGCTTTACTTGATAGACATCTGTACATCCTCCTATTATTTCCAACAATTTGATAAACAAAAATGTCTGTTGCGCTCGAGTAAAATAACCCTTAATTAACGCCATAGATTAACAATATAGATATTTCTTTATTCTCAATTGTTATCCTTTTGGCGCTGTTGCTTTTCCTGCGGTGCTGCATGAAAATCTCTTTAGGGGCACGTTAAACCTCTTTGCAGGGGGCCAGAAATTACTCTATGCTGGAAAAAAAAATGAAATAATGAATGGATAATGATCCTTAACACACGCAGGATGGTGCACATTTATGTTGTGCACAGGGAAACCGACACACAATGCTTTGAAGACCTCATGTATTCATTCTGTATTGTACATAACCATTCATTATTATGTGAATAATGTTATTTTGCATAGTATTAAGAGCTTATTCCTTGGGAGACTGGCGAATATAAATGCCATATAGCGCTAATTTGTGTTGCCTAAATCCGGCTTTTCATGTCGCCATATTCGACTTTTGTGTCAGAGGTTAATGTTTTGATTCCCCGAGCACTTAATTCATATTTGTCATTCAGCTGTGTATAATGTCTACCTCCTTGTGCAGCTACTGTACATGTTGATTACAGGTTGAGCCCTCTGCGCGAGACTGTGTTGACATTATGTCTCTTTGTCTGAGCTTGTTATCTTTGTGCCCCACAGTTTGCTTCGCTCATTCCCAAATGCCACTGTATGTGTCTTTAGTTGCAAGCATATTAGTCTCCATGGAAACTCATTTTACCAATACTTCATTGGTGCCAAATGACCCTGTACTGTTACTTAGCTTCTTGCTGCTTTGTGTGGAAGTGTTTTCTTTTGGAGATTGAACGTTCGAAGGCAAATTGAGGTCCTGCTGGTTTTATCGCCGGGATATTGAATAAGCATATGTGGAAAATACCAAAGCGTGGTACTGTAACACATCATTTGAAAACAGATTATGATATATTTCTGTGCTTCTTAGAGGCCAGGGGATAACAACATGTGTAATGCCAGAGGTGCTGCACAATTTTATCAGGTAGAAGCAGGGAGCGGGAGGTAGCACCGAACATATTTGACTGCTGTTTGATGCCGTGTGATATTTTTCTAAAAGAATAATCCTGACTCTTTAATACAACATGTTTGACAGCAGAACATTTCTTTAAATTAGTAATCAGACATGAAAGCAGCCGCTGTGTCTGTTTTTTTTTTTCTTTTTCTTTTACGAACCCACATTTGGCTTCCTACGTTTTTTTACATGCCATTTGTATTGAACGGTATTTGTTTCAGGATTCCCTCTGGAATATTTACACTCTTTTTCTCTCTCCGAAAATGTCCTCAGATAATTGCTAGAAGGAAGCGCCCAGGAAGGTCAGCCAAGAATCCCGCCGTAGGTGCCAAAGTGAAATCTACAGGACTACAATTACTTGGACGGACTGAGGCGGCAGAGCAAAGTGAATGACAGGTAGGAAATAATTCATATGAATCACCTGCTGTATTATGAATAACCACCTGCTGAGAGGACATAGCACGGTCAGTTATCCTCAGAATTGGTTCTGAATAGCCCTTTTTGTCATTTGTTGGTAATTGCCTTATTCTCTTGATAATATAATGAAATTAACCTCAGAGAACATTTCTTCCTTATGGCATTTATGAGACAAGGTTGAAGTTGACATAGCAGCAGTCACACAATTATATTTAGATTATTCTACTCTGCCGCTATTTGGCTTCCCCTTTTGATGTCGACACTTTAGAGGAGTTCTTTTCACTGTCACTCATAATTCATAATCATCATTTTACCAAAACATACAGCGTTGAAGCCTACACGAAGGGCGTTCTTTAAGAAATTCAGGATCACTCACATCTATTTTCTATTTGGGGTATATCTGACCTTGTAGTGAACAGACTTAAAAGGCTGTCAGTCAAACCATCATGCCGTCTTTGTTTCCTTGTGGTTGTCATTCTCCAGAGGAGTCAAGCAGCCACTGACTTAAATCTAGTGATTCTATGCTCCTGGCAAAATGCTTCTCTGTCCTTCTTTCTACCGAACTCAGCAACTGCCTCGGGGTAAGGTGGAAAGAAGGTGAAAAAAAAGAGAGAGAGAGAGAGAGAGAAAAAGTTTGGGAACAGTGTTTGAATGGTTACAGAATGTAATCAAGGCCAGCAGATAGCTCAGTTTGTTTCTTAGTCGGTTCAGCTTAACATTCTGACCTTTAAGAGACCTTTCTGTCTTCTTTCGGAACAAAGACAGTTTGCTGTTTAAGTCTAACTTAAAATTAAACATCCCCAACTTTTGTGTGAAAAAATCTAGACTATTACTGCTACCTGAGGACATGTGCGTCAGGCCTTTGATTGGGCGTTAAAGATGGCAACTTAAAACCAGGAGTCTAGAAAACCTGGTGTGACTCAAAAACATCGCCCTGATGTAAAAACATTCTCTCCAAGTGTTTATAATGCTTGCAAGCCAATTAAAGATCCTGTGTGTAGGGTTTCGTGTCATCTGTTAGCAGAAGTGGAATTTTTTTTACCATAATTGTGTTTTTATTCGTGTATAATCACCTGAAATAAGAATCATTGTGTTTTTGTTATGTCAGAATGAGTCCTTTACATCTGTTGCCCCGCTGTCTCAGTACGGTAGCCTAGACTAGATAAACCACGTCACTTCTGCCTCAAACCACAAGTCTTAATTTGAATTAGAACCCCCACCCTCAGTGCTCAGAGTAAAACAGCTAGTTGAATTAATACACAGGTAAAGAATGTGGGTGGATTTTGTGACTTTCTGTTTGACTAAAGATTCTGCCAACTGAATGTTTTGAACCCTCTCACGTGCCGTAGCTCCTAAGTGAAAGCCTGTCCCACATTCACTCTCTCTTTCTTTTCGCCACGAGGAGTTGCTTAAGTTTCTCCGGTTGTTCTTCTAACCATAAACTGAACCTTATTTTCCCCATGTGTTTAGAATTGCGTAGTGAATGCAAATCCTACAGGACGCCGGTCTAAGCCTTCATGGTGTGATCGTTCTGTAGCCATCACATTGTACAATCAGTATTTGATATAATGATGGGTTAAAGCAAAAAAAGCTTGTCTAACACCACTTTAAGCTGTATGTTGATTTACAAACTTCAACAGTGCTGCTAAATGCGACTCAGAATCTCCAGTAGCTTGACTTTCTAACATTGGTGCTGATTCCCACAAGACATTGCTTCATATCAGTTCAACAGTGACGCCACACTAAGCTGTACCTGCTCCACGTTAAAGAGAAGAGGCAGGCGAGCTGATGTTTGTACTCTTTCCTTCTTAAATCCAGATGTGATGATGCTAAGTTCCAAAGCAGGTGAACTCAACTATAAAAGAATATTGGCCATTCAGTTACATCTATTCAGTAGCATGCTCAAAACTTTAAGTGTGGAATTGCATTAAAAACTTGTTTAGGGTTGTCCTGTACAGATACTATAAGAGCCATATTGCAAACATTGTCAGCTAGTACTGCAAACATCAGTGTCGAGGATGCTATCAATGAAGATGTATAAGTCACTTTTGGGTTTTTATTTCCTGATTAATTTTCAGGAAATAGGTACACAAGTCAAAACAAAGACCAGTTATACAGAATGTAGGAATTCATTTTGAAAACTTCATCCAGTGTTTACAGCCTTAAATGTCCCATGTAGTGAAAATTTATTTTTTACTGTGTTGTGTAGTTGTTATAAACTTGGGGGTGTTAAGGGTAAAACTAAAAGTCATTTCTCAAGAGAAGGTCTTCTTCCTGAAGGGGTGTGGACAGCAGCAGCTCCAGACACTGGAAAGGCCTGTTTAGAACGGGGCTAAAACCAGGAGTCCTACAGTCACGGTAAAATGAACCATCCACATGGGAAACTTTTATTTATTTGCTAAAAAATGGCACAATATGGAAGCTTTAATGTTAGATATACATATTAATTAATTGTAGCTTCATTTAAAAACAAAATGTGCTGTTTATTGCATTTATTGAAATGTATTCTTGTTAAAGGTGGACTGTGGGATCCACATGTAAATGCATCGATCACATCACCACCAAATATCCAAAGATTTAGATTTATTATCACTACCAGACAAAATGTTTGATATATTTAACAACCTAATCAACAACATTAAGCAAACGGGTCTATAGTTTTTCCTTAATCTTTTTGCTGTGCTTGTTTTTCATTAAAAAACCTCTCCTATGCTAATGTGTTAATTAAAACACTGTATATTTTAGCGAAAATCTTTTGATAAAGATTTGATGGTGCACGTTAACAGTTAAAACGGAGGCATCTTTAACACCGGTTGTATTTCACTCTGTTGTCATCTCACACACCCGTGTGTGTAGCCTCAGATGTCTCTGTATGTTGTTGACCGCAGTGTTTAGGGGAATTTCAGACGTTTGTCCGTCTAAGCACCAGCTGGCCGTCTGACTCAGACCCTCAGCAGAACATCAAACATCGCAGTATCTCACTGCTTGGCTCAGTTTCACATAAACAGATCAAGGGTAGCACAATGTTTTCATTCCAGTTGATATGGAAATGTCACATCATTTCAGAGAGAACTTCTGTTTTATTCATATCTAATATCCTTTTACTTCAGACTGCCTAATATGGACCTGGAAGAGCTCTAACCAAGCTGTTACAAAGCTAAAAGCAAGAACCTTTACTGTAGCCCGTACAGTAGTTTTGCTGCAGAAAAATGTGGAATTCTGAAAATGAAAATACACTTAAGTGTGAATACCTCAGAGGAGAAACATTACTTTATTTCTGTACAAAAACAATTTCTGTATAAAGCAGATTCTTCTTTTGCTGCTTTGAGACAAATTTTTGGTACATTGATGCCTTGCGGTTTTGAAGTGATGATCAGGTGGGTGGGAAATTGGTCAGGGAGAAGTTGTTCACTTCTTCTTCTTTTTTTTTTTATAAATAAATATGATTTTATCTGCACTTGTTCAGTTGCAGAACAAATTTGATATCTTTTGCCCTTCCTCTCTTGTTGTGATAAGAACCGCTCACTAAATTCATAAAGGATTTGTTATTTTAACAGATGTTATGAGGGCTTTTTGAAAAACAGGAATATTTCACATCCCAACTCAGCCCTAGAGCCTCCGATAGGACGGTGTCTGCATGGTATACTGTAATATTGCTGATTTTAATTTCTGTTTCCAGAAAATTAGACATTTAGATTCTTGTTAAATAATGCTGATGACACTGTAATTAGTTTTTGTACTTGAGCAGAGGGCTAGAAGCTAATAGCGCAAAGTGTGGTGGAGTTAAAATACTTTCTCTAGGCCTGCAACTTTCTTTATCAATTAACATGGCCATTATTTCACTCATTAAATATGTGGTGTATACAATATCAGGAAATAGGGGAAATGGAAATTGCATTATTCTGCAAGCATTAGCTGCTTGTTTGCTAAAGAAGCACACACAAAAAAGTTTAGTTTACCATCAAGTATAACACAACAAGCAGCAAAGCCTACACTAAACTGAGCCACACAACCAACTGGCTTTCAAATTAGCAGCCAATCATCTCTGAACCCGATTCAACCGTTATCAGCCCATTAAATGGCTGTTATCATCCATATTATTCCTACACACAGGGGCCAGTAGGGACCTCCTTCCAGTAGCCTCAGTGGGCATGTGAACATTCATTATGAACATTGATAAAGAATGTTGGCGACCTGTCAAAACACCCTCAGATATAAGTTCCTAGTTATTATTATTCATATGTTAATTATCGATTCATAATCAGTTACTCATTCATTCATTCATTCATTCATTCATTCATTCATTCATTCAGAGAAACAGAATGGCGTTGTCAGGTAAAGCTGACCTCTGCTTTCAGTAGCAGTGCCTATATTTATGTTACATAAGTAGGGTCGACAATCGGTGAAATTTCTTGACCCATTCAAAATAAGTCAATGAAATAAGATTTCTTCTTATTTACTATCATATTACTATTTAAGTGTCATGTTTGTACTTCTATTTGAGAACTTCTCCTGATTGTAGAGGATTACATTTACCTGTTCCCTGTATTTTTAAGATCATAAGAGTCACAGGATTGTTTTGCAGTTGTATGCATGTAAAATATCGAGTGCATTTGTCTGGAAACTTAGAAAATGGAGCACTGTAACAGGTGGTAAACCTAGCAAAGGATTAATTTTAACATCAGCCACGATCCTTTTCTAAATCTAACCAAGTACTCTTGAATATGTAAACCTAACTGAGTGGTTCTGGTGCTGAAATTTAACCAAACACGAGTAAGCACAGAGTGATGCCACCAGTCCAAATGAAACTGAAGTTTAAAATAAATGCCTAAAACAATGATCTGAGACAGGACTCAAACTCAAGTCTTCTGGCTGAAAGTAGGTCTGGGCAATAAAAAGATGCGTTTAACAGTATGTACCGGCTATAATTAGCAATAAGAAAATCGTTTGATAGTTTTACATAAATGCATTAGATGCAAACTGCAAAATATGCACAAATAAAAATGCAAAGTGTGTTTGCTTATGTTTTCAATCGACTCATTGTTTCGTCTGAAAAACAAAAAACAAAGCATAGGTGTGTTGTCTTGAGAATAATGCTGTGTTTGTGGCATCAGACAACACAACGAGATCGCCGCTGCCAGTTTCTTTGTGCTGCTGCTCCTCACTCATTACTGGAGATTCCAGCCTTCTAATGATGAAACAATACCTAAACAAAAGATAAAAACTTAAGCTATATACATTTGTATTTTTTAATGAGCGTTATTCTACCCAGCAAGCAGTGTTTTCTAAAAATAAAAATGAAAAAAACACAATAAAAAAAACATACTGGCGACTGTAAAGTAAGTTTTTCTTGCCAACATGTAAAGGTTAAAATGTTGTGCTTGTTAGATATAGCCTCTTTATATATTATATTATAGCATTTGATTGCTTTAAATAACAGACCTTAGCTTGTGTTCCATAATTGCTTGCTTTTGCCAGCACTTCTATACTTTTTAGTGCCACGTTGGACATATTGGACCTTTGAGAAAAACGTTCATAATTATGAAATGGATGCTATTTTCAGTTACGCTCACTCACACGCTCACACGAGAGCAAATGACCAAGCGGTGTTTAAAATGGCAAATGAAGAAAAATTAGTTGTTTGGCAGCAGGAGTACTCTGTAGACTTGATAATGCCCTCTAAACTAGCAACGGCAACACCTTGTGTAATTATATTTGACCTTATCTGCATGTTTTTCTCGGCGAGTTACAGCACCACAACTGGATTGCCGGCATGACTAGCAGCGTCCCTCCTGGGCCCGGCTTGTTGTTTGTAGTAGCATGTTCGGTGCCACACCCTATATACTGTATCTGCATTCTCAATTATACACGGCTGGAATAGGAAATTAGCGCAGGGCACATCGTAAAAAGCCTGATAACAGAGCTAATACAATTACATTAAAGTGATTAAAAAAGGTTAAATAGGTGATCTATTACATTGATCTTAAATGCATTCAGACTTAATTTAATTTAACAGTACTATAATGCTGTAGTTAAAATATGTCCTATTAGTGTTTGGAGCCTGCATGTATAACGATTAATTACTGAATAATTGTTCATGCATTTCAACACTGGCAGGCTCTGAAGAGTGATTTATTTTCTTCAGTGGCTGTACAGAGATAGGGCTTAATTACAGTGGATAGCCTTATCTCCCCTCTCTAATCCGCTCTTTGGAGTCTCCCGCGTTCACGCCATCTAGTCGTCGATATCATCAGACTGTTGGCAGAGCCAGACAGAGAAAGTGATCCCCAATTTCTCTGTCACATTAGGGCTTATTCATGAAGTCTCCGCTGTGCACCTGACTTAAGAACTCCAAAGTGGGAGGAAAGAAGAGTCGCTGAGTGCTGGAAACCTCTCCCCCCAGACTGAGGTCAGCGCCGGCTGGCACATTACCCACTTGTGCTGTTTTTGTCAGCTGGATGGACTGAAAAATGTGTGGTCTAATCTGATCAGATAATGGGCTGAGTTTCTTACCAGGAGCAATTTGTTGCGGATATTCTTGTACTAATGTAGGCAATTTGACTGTTTACCACCACACTACAGGGACAAAACTGTACGTCTGTGTTTCCGTAGTGATGCTGACCAAATACTTGCAAGATAAGCCGTTTTTTTTTAGCCCCGAGTGCACGCAGACAAATGTCTGTTTTGACTTTTAGCTGATCACTTGTTTCACTTGATGATTCACAATTAACCATGTTAGATCTTTATCAGGGAGACTAACAGTTTAATTATTGTGGCTTGATGGAAGATTTCCAGCACACTAATAGTTGCATACATGTATATTAAATTAACTTGGGATGAATGAGGAGTTGGCAGCTTAAATAGACTGCATTTTGAAGTGCCAAAAAGGATCGGGATCAGCTGAAGTGTCTGAGTTGCATTGATCTGATGCTCAAGATAAATCGCTGCAATAAAAAAAAAAAAAAAAATAGAAATTGGAGTCAGTAAAATTACATAAAAGGCACATCCTTCCTATATATCCTGTACTGGCACTGACATAAATCAGAATGTGCAACATATGAGCTTTATGGATAGTGGGCTTACTATCACCCAGAGATGCAATTTCCAGTTGTTCACATACCTTTGACTGTATTTGGGATCCAGCACATACAGTGATTTCCTTTAGGTAACACTAGAACATTGATTATCCTTTAGCAGGGCTGCAACTGAGGTTATGAGCATTACAGATTTATATGTCGATTGTAGATATATAACACAGGAAATGTGAAAAATCATGGAGGATCACCTCTTTTAATATCTTGTTATATGTCTTGTTCTGTTCTGAACAGTGAAAAACCCAAAGACATACAGTTTCTAAATGGTATAAAACGTGAAAAAAAATCATCATTACAGAAAACCTGAAATTAGATATTTGGCAGCTTTTGTATGAAACAGTTAATTAATGATCACCATCGTTGTTGATTCACTTTTCATTTATCAACTACGTGATTAATTGTCGACTCTTTGCAGTCCTAACTTCTACTTTTACTACTTGAAGGATCAATAAATCTTCTAAAATTCTAAATCTGAAGTAAGTAACGAGAAATATTTCCACTCCCTTTCCTTAGAAGTAGAAAAAAATAACACACACACGCAAAAAACAACTTCCTGAACCAATACTAGGAAGGTGACATGCATGGTTGATGAACTGGAATTTTACAAGTTGACTGTCTTTCAGTCCTTCCCTGCCTGCTTGTTTTCTGGAGTGTTGAAGACAGCGCAGGAGATGCTCAGTATGCTGATTTCTCACAGAGATGACAGGGCAGGCTGGGTGTTCTCCTGTACTTTTATTGGCTGAGTGAGTTGATGTTTGTCAGAGCGGCAGGCATTACAGCTAGTTTGGGCATCCTAAACATCGGAGGCGCTGCCGTATTCATTGTTTTCAGTGACCGAAGAGAAAAAGTGAACGCACCGACAAATCCACTCCTAAACCGTCACCCGGGGCTCGGTGACAGCTCTACCTGAAACTGACACAACTTGCAGTGCAAAGAGACAAGTAAGCTAACTAATTAGAGCAGAGATCCAACACAAATGTTTAATGAAGAGATAATATATTACCACACCGAATCCAGGAATAATAGGACTACTTTGTCATTTGTCTTTTTGTCTTGAGAATGAGACTTTTTTTTTTTTCTTCTTCCCCCCACCAAATTTGCTATTTAAAAGTATCGACTCACTTAATGGAGGTTTTTAATGCAAGTTTTAATAAGTTAAGTTTTCTTTTTACTTGCTATTCTTTGCATGTTTTGATGATGAAGTACTCTTCCCTTGGTTTTCATTTAGTTTTGGAAGATTAATCCATTTTCAGGCACATTAAGCTCATTCTTTGGCCTTTCTTGTATTTTCTCAAGATGATTCTGTCATTAAGCCACCTGCACCTTTTTTGATTTTATGTATATGGATAGAAAAAAACATCACCATGTTTCTCTCACACATTTCTATTTGAGTCTTATCATATTCCACTATACATCTTTTGCAGGTTTTACAAATGTTCACCTGATTAAAAGCCTCAATCTGGGCATTTATTTAATATTTATGCTGATAAAGAAGTAGAAAAATCATGTCACATACATATGGTTTTACACTTTTTCCTAACGTATTCTCCGAGTGGATGATGTGATTTGATAAATGAGGAAATTAAATTATTGTTAGTGTTCCAATAATGGAATTTCTAATCATGTCCATTAATGTGGGACCTTTTCTTACTTTGACTGTGAATGAACACTTCAAGTATAATAATTTCACAGATGAATCGCATTGCCTGTCAGCACCAAAGGGGAAAAAAAAAAAAAAAAAGATAAAGAAGAATGTCAGTAAAAGTGGCCTTGAACAAAAAATATAAATGCAGCACGAAATAATCCATTAAATCCTTTACATTCTTTTCAACAAAGGCGAATAAGTATTTATTGTTCCAGTACACAGCGTCTCTATAACAGAATGGATGCCGTGAAACACCCAATTATGCACTATATTGGAAATCTTAATGGGTAGATGGAGGTTGGGGGTCGTAGTAGTAATGAGGTTGGAGATGCTCTTTGTGGACTCTCCCACTGAAGAGGCTCGGTGAAGTTGGTGGACATTTTGAGGGACAGGATCATATTGTCGGACATCCACAGCATCCCGAAAATGTCTCATGGGCGACATGCATGGAGAGAAGACAGGCCATGGTTGGACTGGAACATTTCCAACTGATGGTATAGAAAGGTGGTGCATATTCTGACAACCTGAGGATGCAGGCTGTCTTGTAGAAATGTCAAGGGATGGGGGCGAATGAACAGGATAACCGTGGGTGTTAGGATTTCTTCTCGATATCGCTGGGCTTTGAGATTATCATCGATAAAAAGTGTGATAAGATGTTTTTCTTTTTCCGTGGCACATCCCTGCCCACACCATCACTCCTTCACCTCCATGGGCCTCGCTTCGTACGGTGTTGACGTCCACATAGCGTTCCCCTGTACGATGCCACGTCTTCCACCTGCTCTGTAGAACTGAGAATGAGTTTTATCAGCGAAAAAGACCGTCCCCAATCTTGCCAGTGTCCAACGAACATTTGTGACTGCCCACTGTGACAAGATTACAACCCAGCCTCTCTCAAGCGGTTCCCCACAGTTTAGGCAGATATTCTCTGGTTGTGCACATCAACAACTTCATCAGCAGTCTCTGTAGTCAAACAATTTCGCATATGGATGAGCCGAACGCTACGATCCTTGACTCAGGTGGTGACATGTCCGTCGTACCATGCTGTTCGAAATGATTTCTCATACAACAAATGGTGGAGTTGTGCACATTAAAGTGCTCGGTTACAGCCCGAACTGACAAGCATGCCAACAGCCCAGTTTCGTCTTTCTCCTGTCATCTGTGACATTATGTCATTTGAATGAAGCTGCATTTTAGGGTTTTCCTTTTATAGCAACTGGTCAAAGCAGTGTCTGTGTGCTGGTCACACTTCAGGTCATCCTTTAAAACGACACCTGACTAGAATGTAGATAACCTCAATGGGTAAGAATTTGTCCTCAGTTGAACAACTCCTAAACTTTTCTCTCCTCTAAGTCAGAAAAACTCTTCTCTGTATGCTGCATTTATACCTTTGTTCAGTTTGTAATCTATTCATCAAAATTGTATTGGCAGTATTAGCGAGGGTTGCTTTACATTTAGAAATAAACAACTAAAAGTTAGCCTTCCTCTTGTCATTCGTGAACTAATGACAAATATCTTTGTCAGCCTGTAAATAATACAGGTGCATTTAGTCTAGTTCCACACTGAATCTTCAAGAACCACAGTGTGAATGTTTTCAGCCTCGTTAACTAATCCTTTAATGAATGGTCCTCATCGGAAACTTTAATCCATACCCACTCTGTCCTTCTTTCCCCGTATAATTGTAATTCGAGTCTCATTACTTTCTTTGAAATTTTTTTGTGCTATAAGTTCATCCTCTTGCCTAAAATATAATCAATATTCAAAGTAGGTAGCTGATTTCTGCTAACTGAATACCATATGCCAGCACCTGATGTTATAGTGATGGTAATAGCACTGTCAAGTTTGACAACGTGGAGAAAGCAATACCGTCATTCCCCATATTCACTTTTGAAAATCTCATTTTGCTTTCATCTCTTCACTAACACAGAGCTGTCAACATGTAATTCAATGAGTGTCACCACTGCGCTTGAACGTTTTATTCATCTCTTTTGCCAATGGTACTCGCACCATCCAGCATGACTTAACTTCTGTTGTGTTTAAATTGTGTTATGGCCACTTTGGTTGTGATTGCAGTTAATTATAATGTGATACATCATCTCATCTTTTGTGTTTCACAATGGGGTTTTTGCGAAAGGTCTTGGTTTGTGGGGAACATTTGATCTGAAAGTGATGTTTTGATGTTTACAGCTATACCTCTGTGTAATAGCTACCTTCATTCAAAGTTGCGGATGAAATGGGCTGTCAGGACGGAGGAAATTGAAACCAGTCAATATCTCGGGCATTGTGAGAACACTATCTTCTGTTTCCAAAAGCAGTCAATGCTCAAAACACAAACACCACAAAAACCCCTTACAAGAACGTACAGTAGCTACATTGCATATACTCTTCCCTCCTCCTCCAGCTTTATACTGAGTGAAAGGCACCTCCAGAGAGAGCAGCCATTAAAAAGTGTGTTTCAGCCAAGGTCATACCGACATTTGAATCAAAGCAGATCCCTGCATCGCTTTGAGGAATGACTCTAGTAATATTCTATATTTTTCCTATTGTCAACAAAGCCCATTCAAAAGACCTATTGTCCACATTGCCATTGTTGTTTAGAATCTGTTAATTTTCATCTGTAAGACACACACTTGCACTGAGTAACAAGTTTCTTCGTTACCATGAACACACATTGTTGTTTGTGTTGATTATATACCACATACACAAAGTAATTTAAGGGACCTATTCCCACCACTTATTTAAATGCATGGTTGCAGGATAAAAAAAAATAAAAACAAGATGTCTAATTTGCTCCTTTAGGTCAACCTTTTAAGCTACAAACATTATTTTGATGTGTTGGGTTGATATGATAATGCTGGTAATTGCATCAAATTACTAATGGATGCAATTTAAGCTTAATTTTCTGCATTGGTTGATTCAAAACTAAATTCAAGTTAAGGCAACTTAATGAAATTGGCCTGATAATTACATTTTTATTCACCTTGAGTTCAGGATTTCATGTCCCCTTCTTCATGTTTACATAACTGGACAACTTCAGATGATTAAGACTGGTCATTAAAAGTCCCCTTTTCATTACAAGTCTCCGTATCACAGAGCAATTGGTACAAACATTTGCGTTAATTTTTTAATGTATTTATTTTAATTCTAGGAAAACACTCATTAGAGCAAAGAGAAGCTTAAATTCATCACTGAGAAAAATCCCTACATTATGTATTTCTGTTTGAGTGACTTTCCTGAAGTCTGCAATCTATTTTATCTGAACAATTTAGTCAATCTTGGTTTAAAAAGTTTGTCTTTGTCATACGGTTCCATTTGCTTGTGAAAATCATTAAATTTGGCTGAAAGCTCCACTGACTTAATTGGGTTTGACTAGAGATTGTTTTGTCTCATGCTGTTGAACAAACTTCGAAACTTAACTGTTGACAGATGGACAAAGATATTTTGGTCTTCACGTGGGATTTGTTGACAGCATAGAAAACATATAGAATTAGGAGGACGCTCAAAGTGCATCCTCCACCGTGGCCAATGCTCCATCGAACAGTTTTAATGAAAGTGGCCTGAATCCACACTAAACTGTAACCTCCGTCACCTCTCCACCAGGCTTTATGGTATCCGTATGGTAGTTTATGCATAATGTTGCTGACAAACAGACGGACAAATCTGATCGCATACCTCCGCCTCGCTTTCGCCTTGGCGCTGGAATTACAGTCATGGGTTTCTTCCGCACCAATCAGTCCAAAAGCAGAGATCAGTTCATAAAATCCTTACCCAGATGGACGTTTTTATCCTCAGACAGGATTTCAAATCATCTGTTTAATCTGTTTCCTTTTAAAACGGCAAATACTTTCTTTCTTCCCCCATTCTTTGCTGAGATCCAAAGATTCAAACGGATCATTTACATACAAAAGGATGATCCCTCTTTCTCAGCCCTACAAGTGATGGGAATTATCCGGTGTAGTGCTACTTGTGTTGTTGGCTTGTTTCGCGATAAGACGTGTGAACAACACTTCAGTTGTTTCCAAGCAGGCCGACACTACAGTCATTTTCATCAGCACTCTTGTTCAGGTAATGTTCCTTCAGGCTCGCTGATTTCAGAGCTTATCTTGTTAAGAGCCCCCTGCTTCGCCACAGATCTGCGCGCCTGTCAGCGACAGGGCCCACACGTTTCAGGACTATTATTGGTGATTGTAGAATGACACTAATTAAAGTCATTGATGTTTAAAATCAAGCCTCACACGTCTCGCTTGTTTTGTCACAAAAGCTCAGATAGCTTCTCAACCTAGTCCCGTCGTGTAGTTATCATGCCATTTGTTTTCAAGCCATGTGGAGAAACTAGCATGTGTGTGTCACTTCATTAAAAAGCACACCTCAAGATGGGAGAGAGCTCTGCTTGAGGTATTTACATTTCAATTTTAGCAGGGGCGTTCATTTGCTTATGGCAGGGTGTAATACGAAAGCTCACTGAGTCTAAATTTAATCTAATTTTTATTATAATGAAGCAAAAAAGCACAGACTGTTTATGAAGTATCTGCTTTTTGCTCTCAGCTGACTGTAGTGACATAACTCATGCTGGTTCATTTTTTGAAATGTGACAAATTAAGTAAGATTTCTTATGTATACACAGCTTGTGAAAGTTAAGTTGAATGTTGCCTAACTTGCTCCAGGGTTTTATGCTAAATAACTTTAGACAGTTTGTCATAAAGCCTATTATTTCCCTTCAGCATAACTGTAGCTCCTGACTTATTGGTGGCTATAGGGTTTCCAATTTTATGTATTTAGTGTACGTAATTATGTTTTACTGTTTATACAGGATATGAATCCAACGATATGAAAATATCTGTCACATTTAGGCAAAGTTATGTCTTCAAATTGCTTGTTTTGTCCACGAGCAGACCCAAACTCAAAGATATTAGAATTTACAATTACATTAGCAAATCCTGACTTTTGAGAAACAGAAAATACGTGTCATAATAAAGTGATAAGTGCGGCTAATTGACTACAGAAATTTAAATAATTTAATTGGCTGGTTTGTTGGGTTTATTAGTACAGGTGCTTAAATTCTGAAGCCTAATCCTTTGCTGTAATATGTTAGTCTCGAAAATATCCACTGATTGGACGCTGCACAAACCAGCGAACAGGAGAAGGAGGTCGACCCCCCAACTTGTCAACCTTGAAGATTTAATCAGAAACATGTTTTGCCGCATAGATTTGGAGACAGTTGACAGGCTCTCGCTAGAGTAGCTGCTGGTGTTTTTGGTTTGGAAACCTGAAGCAAAGAGAGGACAGGCAGCGGCTAGTGCAGAAAGGTACATAGTGGCGTTAGTGAAGGAAAGCGTGTCCGTTATTTAGCAACTGGCCGATCAAGTCGCCCCGAAAATTTATATTTGATTTTGCAGATTTTCAATTATTTCACCTATTCTGTAAACTGAACTGACATTTAAGCCGTTTTCTTGGAAAAAAAGGCATCTGGAGTCAGTAAACATATGGAAATTAAAGGGCGAAAGGTTAAATAAATAAAAAAATAAAATCAAACAAAACAAAGACTGACAGACTTTGATGACCTCTCCATCTACACCACAATCACTGAGTACATTTACACACGCGCTCTGCAGATTCCATGTTACTAAGACACCTGGTTTATGGTTTATGGGGACTGGCTATCACTTATTCAAAATAATTTCAGTCAACGTCTGACTGAAACTGAAAATAAGTAGCTGCTCCAAGTATAAATACATAAAGTTTTCACGGCAGAACAAATAAATTCAATTTGCTCAGAAGGAAAACATGTGTGCTAACTACAGAGTCTCTGCTGAATGCCTTTTTTTTGTGGTTTTTCAGTAACTAGGTCACTACAGTGCATGCAAATGTGTTGTCTGATTTCCCTGTTTTCTCACATTCTGCTGTCTGTTGCCATGTCCCGACTCCCTTTTTGCTGCCGGCGCAGGGACAAGCACAAGGCTGATAACTAATAACCAATAATTTATTCTGATATTGGTGGAAATTTACACAAGATGGACACATTTTATTGAATAAATGAATCAATACTGTTTTCAATTAGCTGCTCAGAATCACTGAAATTACCTTTCTGAAATGACTTAAGGGTCTAATTCCACCCACGGACGATCATTTGAATAACCCTGCCTTAGGGCGTAATGAATTGACAACCTTTGATTTGAGACTTGTGCTTCAGTAGCTGCACATCAGCTCTCACCTCTCTGTTGTCGAAATGGCTTCACGGATGCTCGATGCATGTTCCGCCTTTATTTACGGCCATAGTAGCATCTGGCTGGCAGCCACAGCCAGCCACCCCCTCTGCTTAAGATGCAGTGGAGCCTCTATGGGTTAGGAGGGCCAGCTCTATCAATCTGCTCCCTTCCGGCCCCCACGTTCCCCAGTGCGGTTAATCACTGCCACTAATTAGTGCTAATTACTCATCGCTGCCCGGGAGAGCCCCCCTCGCTGGCTCACACTGATCTGAAGGTCCTCTGTGGCACCCCGGTGCTTGGCATTCCTCAGGTATGGGAGGGGGCGCAGGTACGTGGGAGGTGCTGAGGGGACGGAGGAGGCTACAGGGAAGCTCATCTTCTCTTTTCAGCCTCTTTTTGGGGCAGCATTTTTTGCTAAATCAAACACATCCCTGGTGTTTAGCCTTCAGTGGCTGCAGGTAGAAGGCTACCTCCCTACGGGCCAGCAGCTCTGCTTTAGCTGAGCAGACTGGTTTGTGCTGGTCTGCTTTGGTCTGGCTGCTGGCCTTGTCTCCATGCACAGGCCCAGCCAGGCTTAATGAGCCAGCACCTTTTTGCTCCCACTGTCATTAATTGTCTGTGCCCATGACTCTGTGTGTTACATTGCGTTTGGTTCTTTTCTCCCAGTAATTTTGCTTTAATAGATTCAATTTGCTTTCATTTGCTTTGTATTGATTTATTTGTCCTGCTTTGTCTTGTCAACCATAGAAGCCTATAATTTCTCACAAAAGTTTGTGGGGGGAAAAGCAGAGGGGAAAAAAAAAAGCTCATTTAATTTGCTAATATTGAGCGAATAATTTGAAAAAAAAGAGAGAGAGAGAAATGACAAATGATGTTGATATGGTGTGGAAGTGAGGCTTGACTAAAGCTGAACTCATTTCTTGGAGGCGAGAAAAGCACATAAAAATATTACAGATTTCAGATCAGGTGCAAACAGCGGAGCTTAATAACAGGCTGAGAGGTTGTTAAGTTTGACGATCACGTTGCTAAATGCTATCATTTGATCTGTCAGATTTTAACCTAACAAAAAAAAAAAAAAAAGACAAAAAAAACCCCTTCAGTAATATCCGGTAATGGAAGGTAAGTGTGTCGTGTCAGCCCTAAATAATTATACAATGACAGGTGACTGGGGGAAAATGAGTAAATTGGTGTTTTGGAAGAACATTTTAGACAAAGGGGTTGAGGATGTGTCTAAAATAGATAGCTTTAGCCTCTGTCAGAGGGGCACAGAGTGCAGCGCCGTGTGTCACCAGGAATCAACTAGAGGGTAAAGCCTTTACCTCTCACTGACCTCCAAATGCGAAGTGTCCAGCTGTAGTAACTGTGACAGATGAACCAGCCACAATCAGAACACACACACAAACACACGGAGCGTCCCAGATATGAACGTCTGTATCTCCAGACAAGAAACACGTTCTGCTGCACGACAACTCGGAAAAATACGACATGATTTTCAGTCGAAAACAGACCGAGATCTGCAGTGGTGGATTGTTTTCTGAAAACATGGCCTCATTGAATTAATTGCAGACAAATAAATCTTTTTAGGATTCATCACAAGTAATAATCAGAAGCAGAATCTGAATTAGAATATGGATAGAAATGAGACCGTGATGCTGAATTCATAATGTATTATGGATTAAAAACAGAAAAAAAACAAGAGAAAGAGAAAGAAACTCACTTAAATCATTCAGTCAACTCAACATAAGGAGGAGATTGACAGAAGTGAATTTTTTTAGTTTGTGTTCACTCAGCAGCTGAACTGAGCTGACCAGATGTCCTCTTGTTGAAGCATTTCTTATCTTTGTGATATTTGCCGCCAAGGCCAAATAAAAGCTACACAGGAAGGTTAGACCATGAATAGAAAACACTGTCTGTTTATGTCTCTGTCATTACTTTCGGGGTGAATAGCAGCACTTTTGAAAGAAATCTCAATCGCAGGCTCTCAAAGAAAAGTGTCAGAATCAGAAACGTCTTTGGGCAGGATTGAACTTCACACTGTTGCACAGACTATACAAATGACAGGATCATGCTCTCTTTCCGCACCAACGCTCTGATGGATTTTTATCTTTCTGATGACAGGAAGGTGAAATTAAGCTACGGTTAATAGCTTTTTTCAGACGCGCTCACACAAGTATGTTGACAGCAAAAGATGTCATATAGATACACATGTCTGGGTATTTTTTAATTATGAGGAACAGGATACATTTTCAGACACGGCTGCCTCGTCAAGCACTTACAGCGCCAGCTTGTGTCTTTCAGACATAAGTAAGTTTTGTGTGAATGCTCCCTATGGATTAACTCAGACATGCCAAGACTGCTGTGGTTAAATGCCACGGTACGTCCATGATATGTGGCATCTACCGCACAAGACTAGACAACACAGGTGATTACATTTCATTTATGTCCTTTACTACCCCATTAGGCTGCCTGCTTATCTTATCCTCCGTGTGAATGGGGGAATACATCGTCATTTTTGCAAATAATTCCTCTTTGCAGTCAAATTTGTCGCTTCCAAATAGTATCTGGAATCAAATCCAAGTGCTGCTTCATTACCGTGATTGACTGGTCAGTATATGGTATATATCCTGTGTATACCTGTCTGTCAGGTCTGTCTGCTACTGACTTAGGACACTTTCAGACATGTACTCTATTCTGTTAAGCTGACGCCATCTGGACGAGTTGACTTCCCGTCTGAATGTGCCCCCAGCTTACTTTTTCATAAAAGCTGCAACAAAAATGTTACTGGGTCGAACACAACACACATTTACGTGTTGCTTTCAGCACAGCACAAGTCTGAATTGCATACCGTTGTACTAAGAGTTGTATGAAGTGATTTAAAGAAGGCTTTTTCCACATTCCAGCACCAATATTGGCCCAAAAAGAAAGAGACACAGTTTGCTGCCAAAACCACAAAACACCTTTCAGTCTGTGTAGCTTCTCAGTCACCCAGGTCATAGTATTCCTAAGTGCTTCAATTGAAGGCAACTGAAGCACTTAAGAATAAGAAGAAGAAAAAAAAAAAAACAACTTTTGCATTTACTGTTTCTTAACATTTCACATTTATTACAAACAGAAATGTCCATAAAAATACGACTTTGCGGCCATGAAGACAGAACAGTCACCAATAATTAATGTAATTCCAGTTTTGACAAGATGCTAACAAGGGCTGAGGTTCAGTTTGTTACTTCCAGCTGTTTGTAGGGGTCTTTCCTCTGAGTTTATTTAATACCTGCTGCAGCATCAAACAGCAGCAGGATCCATACGAGCACCTCCAAAGGAAGAGAGTCGCATGCATTTATGAACACGGAACAACAGGGGCAGCACCATTAATTACTTTAAATCATAAATCACCCTCCACATGCGGAGACGATCGGTCAAGTCACACTGTGCACTTTTCTTCACCTCAGACAGGAGAGCTGTCACACATAGTTTATAACCAGCAGTTAAATCATTTGCTACGCAGCAGATTTAACTTTTAATCTTTTGTTTATTTTTGAATTAATATGCAATATGTGTCACTTGATGGACTGTCCAGTCTCACATGTGTGACGACTAATGTGTTGGTACAGTGGTTCTCTTGTATGTCTGAATAGAGCTGTGAGGAACATTAATGTACAACGTCTGAATGACAGAAAGCAGCCACCTTAATGGCTTGATGAAGAGGTAATGTTATATATCCATGTCTGAAAAGGGCTTTAGTAAAATGGCGATTTTGACTTTTTGGGAAAAGGATGGTTTTGCAGACATGAACTGACATCATTTTGCTTTCACCAACTACTTATTTTAGAGCTAACAATGACATCCCCCTAACCTTAGTCAAATAATTTAGTTTCTAAAGCGAACCACAATAACAGTTTTAGAGACCACAGACAGACCGTGGACAAAACACTCTGTCATTGTAGAAGGCAGCTGACAGTTTTATTTTTTTTGCCTAATTTAAAAGGATTTCTTGGCAGAAATCTTAGCTTTTTAGAGAAAAAGACAATAATAGCATTTTTATTCAATGATTTGAGGACAGTGTCTCCTACAGACATGCATCCCTTTCTGTTAATATGAAAAAATATCTTTTTGGGTTTAAATAGCTACATTATTAAAGTTATGTGGCCTTCAGTGTCATGGTTACAGTAACAGTTATGTAGCTGAGGTAAGGGAACGATCATGGGATAAAACAGAACTATGTAGGAAACAAGAAACAAACAGCTGTCTTCCATGTTAAATTCCAACGTTTTGTTGACCCATGCATCCATTCCTCTGTGGACTGTGTGGATTTCTCTTGTTTTTCTTGGGAGGACAGCGTCTCCTGAGCCTGTATAAAGATAGAAGACAGCGAACCATGGCAGTGAGCATGAGCAGCTGCCATTCAGTCCGCACCAGAGGTGGATTTTAACAAAGTGCTTCCTGCATTAGACTTTTGCTTTGTACTCCACAACATTTCACAGATAACAACAATATCACAGTTTATGTTCAGATTCATTCATACAATTGCTCTAGTCACTTTTTTTCCCTTGCTGATAATTATGCTAAACAAGCTAAACTACCCAATAATATCAATTAGTTGCAATCAACAACTACTTATACATGAATGCATCTAAAATAACGGTAAAAATGCAAATGTTCTGTGATAATAAAATAACAGCAGGTTTTTTTTATTTTTACAATTACATTTTTCATGCATTAAATATATGTATTTAATTCATAATCCTGCACTTTGCTTTTCAGATTCGATTGAATGCAATATTTGTAGATTTTTCTTTTTTTTTTTTTTTAGAATTCTTTGCCGTACAATAAGGTGCAATTCACAGGAAAAAGGAAAAAATGGTCTGAATAAGGTGTTAAATTGAAAATGTAAATAAGGTGTGAAACATTGGTCCAGAATAATCCAGTCATCAGTCCAAAATAAATACAGCGTGCTTCACACAGACACACTGTGCTAGCGGCGGCTAGCCTTTCCGCTCGGAGCTGTTACTCTGCAGCACTGCTCACAACAATGCTTCCTCATGCAGGCATTGTTGCCTCCTTTCTTCATGTGTTTCTTGTGGTGGGACTTTAAACTGAGACACCAAAGCAATTTTTTATTTTTTTTTTCTGAATGAATTTCTCTCAATGGAAGATATGAAGCCTCTTTACAGTTTGAAAAGACATTTATTTCTTGTCAGAATGCCTCCCTTGAAAGTGTATTCATCTTTCCAATAAGATAAATCCCCCTCTGCACAAACTTCGTTCATTAAACCTCCGAGATTCATCCGGCTCTATTTTTAGAGAGACATTCATCGTTATAGCTGTGTTGATTTTCCACACAGTCTCCAGCTTTTATTCTGTTGCTGCTGGTACGCCGGCAATATGTTTCCTCGGAGCAAACACGAGTGAAATGAGGTTAGAGGTGATCTCCCCAATAGTGGCATTCAGTGCATTTTAAAATTCAGAGACAGGAATGTCATCTCGGCAAAACTGGTATTCCTTTTGTCAGACACCTTTTAAAGGAATCTTTGGTATTCATGCATCCAACTGTGTTTCCGTCTGGTTCTTCAGGTGTCTGAAGGTCAGGCTTTCTTTGTGCTCACAAGCACTTTAACACAAATGCTTGTTGTGTTTCTTTTTTACCCCATCAACCTTTTTTTTTTTTTTTTTTTACATCAAATTTAATTGCCAGGCCGTTTTTCATTATTTTTCACAAATGTGTTTTAAATTACAGAACAGATTGATAGTTTTACCAAAGGAGGGGGGGACCTATCACAAAAGACCTAGGACAAAAGAAAGCAGATACCCTCAGCCAACTTTTCAATTGCAAAGGATCTGGTTTCCTCATTTGGAACAGCTATTGATAAACAAAAGCTCACCCTTCTAAAACATGCCAAATCTGTGCTTTGTTTATGGGAGTCTTCAGGAGGATTTGTCTGTATGATACTTTGTTTGCTTTGTGTTACATTTCCCCACCACTCTAAACCCAAAATACTTTCGCATAATTGAGAAACAGCAGGTGTCCAATGGAGATACTCTATCTGCAAATAATGTTTTTTGTCACTACATTGTTAAATTCTCTGGATGCAAATGCGTGCAGATGTCTCCGAGAGAGAAAACCCCCTAAAAAGCACCTCCGTCTAAGAACTCGCCGAAAAGAAATGAGGATACGACTCCGCACTTTACACCTACCTTTCTACCATTTGCATTTGTAAATTGGAAATAATATCTCAGTGCAAATGGCACAAATGTCACAGACACGGGGGGACATCAAACAAACCGTAATCTGTTGCATTTCACCAACTCTTAATTGACCTTTTGTTCTGCCCCCTTTTAGTTTTCCCTCTTATTTCTCAATTCACAAGAAATATAGCCATAATCCTGAGGCAAGAAACCCTGTAAAGCCAAACCTAAAGGCCATTCTTATTCATTAGACAAGCTCGCAGTGTTGTTGGCTGTCAGTGCCACCGAGGGGCCCGTCCATGGCTGCAGCCGACATCTGTTGGCATAATGTAGCGTCCAGGGCTGTGATAGGCAACAGGAACTGATTTATAAGGTTCTCTGTTTAAGTGGGTGTCTTAAGGTAATTATAAACTGGTGGGGGGGTTGCTACTAATTGCACCTTCCCTGATCTGTAATGAAGGCCAAACAGCGTGAATGAGCCCATCCTGCGCGTCTCAGGCAGCGGAAGAGCGAGGGCAGCTGAGCTTGACCAGTTAGTGTTGGTTTAGCTCTGGGCTGGAGCTCCGCACCTGCTGTTATGCCTCGTCTTCAGCCAATTTCTCTTGAGTAATTAACTGTGATGCCACATATGGCGCAATGGTGGAAAATCTGATCGCTGGCGGATGCAGAGGAGTCGAAAGAGAAAAACTGAACGCGGGAACCCTGCGGTGACCAAAGCTCCAAACACTCAGCGCGAGCATAAATGGGATGACTGGAAAATTCTTTTGACATGCACAATTAAAAACAAATGTTGTTTCCACATGACATAAATGAGTGTAATTAATCACAGAACAAATGAATTATTAGGAAGATTAGAAAATGAGGTAGATTAAGTACACCACTGAGGCTTGAATTACTAACAGTATTTGTATCGGTTGATTAAGATGTTGTATAAAGAGAACACGTTCTGGGAACATATGACAAAGTAATGAGAGGTGGAGTTATGTGTACATTATACAATGGAAAGCTCATGCATCAAAAACTCATGAAAAATTGCAAAGTTTCTACTCGTGTAATAGCTTTAAACACCATTATTTTCTCTTATATCAACATTTTGTCAGCGTGCATACATTTTAAATTTATTGTACATCTTTTTTTTTACTCTATTACCATTGTCCACATATTTATTATACCAATAACTCAAAAATGTTTAGGTTTTTATGCGTCACAACGGCACCAAATCCATAGAAAAGCTGATGTTCAGAACAACCTTCTTGCCCAGTACCTTGAAAAACTGTGCACAGGTGTGCTAAGAATAGAATCTGCTTTAATACGGTCCCATATGGTGAGACCACATTTTTATTGTGTTTTGTGGTTGTTATAAACTTGGAAGGGTAAAATAAAACCTGTTAAGATATGAAGACGTATATGTCTGCCACCTCCTAAAGCGCCCTCCCAAATAGATAGCCTCTCAGCTTTACAAGCCGCTAAGAATGTTATTGAACTGAAGAATCAATAGTTTGAACTTTGCATAATCCTGCCCTTTCGATGCTTCCCTTTCTAGAGCAGCTTCTGATGAAATGTCTCAGCCACAAGCAAAGCAACCGACATGTGCTGGTGTTGGCTGCAAAAGGGAACACTAGAAGCTTCATGCACTCCCAGCATCAGAAAATGCAGTGGATTCTTATTGATAGTAATGTCACCACAACAACTGGAAATCCCTCAGTGTTAGCACGTCGTGTGCTTATTGTGGCTAGCGTTACCATTATTATTTTTTTTATTGTTTGCTCACAGATCAGAACTATGTGGGAACTGTAATGCTGAAGGACATTCACAGATGGTGGAAACTTTAAGACTGAGTTGAAACCAATAAATGTGGTGATTTTTATGGTGCTTCTGCTGATGTTTACATCTGCTTGCTTCTCTCCTGCTCCCTGTGCTCACATAAACTGCATTTTAATACAGCACAATTCTCAATAATGTTGTTCTCATTTACATATTTTATCCAATTTCTGTTGTGACACCATGAAACCAGTTTGAAATAGTGACAGCCCATTAAGACGACATGTTGACTGGCAGTCACTGCAGTGTCGTTTTCAAGCTGCTGCTCTGTACCGCTAAACTAGTGAATTTCTAACGTCGTCTGACAAACTCACAATGCGTATTGGTTCAAAATAGTTCAACAATAATGGCTGTGCTGTAAATTCAGAGATACTTTAATGCCAAATGGTCACTTAGAGAGACCGTGTGATGTGATAGAAAGTCTATTTTGCTCTGAGATGTCAAATCACATGCACAGACAGGGTATTCTTACCTTAAGGCAGCGTGGATAGCAGCAGATCAGCTGCATTTAAAGCTACAGAGAGTGCAATAGCCCATTTAGAACAGGAATAAAACCAAGGTTACACAGTCATGGTGAAGTGAACCATCTTTGCAGTATTTTGAGTTGAAAAAATGAAAGACACACTCTGCGGAAATGTAAGACTTTCATTAATTTGTTGACAAGGGGCACAACATGGAGCCTTTAATGGCATTGATTAGATATTACATTAGTTTGTGTCTGCCCCAAATGTTAGAAGGCAAAACATGATTTATACATTTTTATATTAGTTTTAGCAAAATGTCCATACAGCTTCTCTTTGCTGTGTGTTTTAAGACATAATCTGTAGGAATATGTTTGCCAGCAGTACAACATAAGTAACTTTTGTAGTTTGATATGGTGTTAAAGTTATTAAGAGTATCCTGTGGCAGTTAAAGTCATTTATGTGTATATTAAGTTGCATTTTTCCCATGCAGGTATTAATTTCTTGTCCCACACCAAAGTCATAACGAGGTGGTTGGAACTCAAGAGACTCGTATTCATGCGCTGAGTGGATATTTTACGCCACTAAAACAAATTAACAAAGGTTAATTAAGGAGCACAGTTTTTGTTTCTTTTTAGGTTTTATAAAAGTTCATACACAACTGTCTTGTATGACCCTTAACTTTGAAATATATGAGCAGGATCACAATGTTTCCCTAATCTTATCTCAGCTCTTTAAATTGCCTAAACTTAGAGCCATGAGAGATTAAAAACGAGTGAAAAATGACGCCAAAGTTTCCATGATTATATATTGAAGAGAAAATGATTTATTCCTATAAACCCCAAGAAGTTTCTGTGCATTTTTTGCTTTTGTCTGACTTTTAGTCACTGTGGGTTATTTTTTGCTGCAGTATAAAATCCTGGACGCCTATGGAAGCAGCACAACCATGAAGCAGAGGGAACTCCAAAAAGCTTTATTATATTCCAGTGCCTTAAAATCAGAAAGAAATAAAGTTGCATTACTTTGATTACTTATTATTATTTATTAAGTGTCCACATGTGTTACCAGCATTAATGAAAACATGATGAGTTTTCATACTGTAGATATTTTACTGCTTTTATTTTTAATTTCTTTTGATACTCGTCTACTTTTAGCTCTGTGTTCAACCAAAAAGTCTCTGAATTTTTGCCATGTGACTGTTGGTCACAGTTAAGTCACTAATTAGCTTCACAGTTGTGCAGTGAAGTGCAAACTTTACAACTGTGCAGATATGGTCACATTAAAACATAATACAAAAAAAAGTAAATATAAAATACATGTTAGACTAACTATATAGAAATGTGAGTCTGTGATTATATATGAATAATATATAATATCTGTAATGAGTTAAATTAAATATGTAGAATAATGTAGTATAATGTGCATATCATTCAAATGTGTGTGTGCGTCTGCAAGAGAGAGTGAGAGTAATTATTTCTGAAGTTGCCCAGAATGAATTATTTGCTTGCATGGCCTTGCGTATTAAATGACATTTCAGATTTCTGGCCATTGCGTTTTACATTCCTGATATGTAGAAAGGCTTCAGAGCTAACAGGCAATAAGCGGCGCCGCATATTTCATTAACTCTTTAAGAGAATACGTGATAATGTCCAGGAATTAGTTTGGTAGGAAATGCTTTGTCAAATGATCAAATAAGCACAGTGAGCTGTAGTTCAATATCACTGTCGTAGAGAACAGTGAGGCATGGTTAGGTATTAAAATAAGGAGGTGAAGCTGTGTTGAAGCACTGAGTTACAGAGGAAGAGTTTCCGTCGACTGAGTGACACAAAAGCAAGATTAGGGGATCAAGTGCTGAAAGATGAGAGAGGAATTTAGTGGAATTGACAGCACATTCAAGGGTTTCCGAGAGGAAGAGAAGACAAGAGACAGGGCGATAATTTTAGAGATTTGAAGGGTCAAGATTAAGCTGCCTGATAATAAGCAGAGTGAAATGAACCAATTTTGAAAATATATCCTGATGCGGTGTCGACCGGTGACTGGGGGTGGGGGGGGGAGCAAAAGAGGGTTGTCAGTTCTTCCACAAATGACTTGGTATCAGACAACAGGCTTTTGGAAATATTGGATTGTACAGTCAAGACAGTTTCACCGCCTGCTGCACTATATTTGTGCACAGATCATATTCGAGGTTAGATTAGGTCTCCTGCATGCTACACATTTCTTCACGGTAAATGTGAAAGACCAATAAAGATTCCAGATTTCTCGTGGACGTAATTAGCCAATCGTTTCTAATAGTGTCCATAGCAATGCATTTTCACGGCAGTGTCATTTTACCCTGGGCAATATGCCTTGAAGTGTAATTTCTGCCTGAGCATTTAGACACAGAGCTATCGATTGCATTCAGTGAATGATCTGCTCAGAAACCCATCATCTACTTTAATAATGTCACTCACCACCACATTCTCTCTGCTTGGTTTCCATTAATAGCCAGCCTACGTGACATTGTCAACATTCACTGCTCAAACAACAGGGTCTCTGAAGCATGGTTGGTTCGCAATTGGGTCATTTAATCAATTTATACAATTGAACCTATTTAACATATTGATATGCAGTTACCCTGTAATGTGTGTGGCCTTTTATCCCCTCGAGTGAAACAAACTCCAAGGGAGCTTTTCAGATCTTCTGCCGTTATTTATCATGTGACATTTAGCTGGGCCCTGATGGCGGCAGCTCTCCACTTTAATTAAAGGTTCAACCTCTTCACTGGATGACAAATTGACTGGTTTGTGCCTTGGAAAAGTGGTGGAACATGTCTAGTCCACCCTGCTCCTATCTAACGGTGGGCTAACATCAAGGCAGAGGGAGGTGGAGCTGGCATTTTAGTCAAGTCATCACTGAGCAAGGTCAGGGAATGAGCTGCATTATCTACTGCACGCCCTCTCGGAATAAATAAAACAACATTTTGTTCTTTTTCTGTTCTGTTACAGGCCTATTTTGCTGAATAAATGGCAAGTAAAATAGACATATTTCCTCTTTTTGTTTGTCCTTTGTATCTGTTTTTTTAAACTCCACATTATTTCCTCCTTGTGTTGTTCTTTTGTTAAGTTTCTTGTGACCTTCTGTTTGTGCAGATGCGAGATCTGCAACTCGGTCGGTAGCAGCAAATGGCTAATGGTCCATCCCCCGGTTATTTTACGGCAGGCTGGAGAATATGTCCACTTTGCATGGTTCCCTTCTTCCATTTTTCAAACTTCGCCTGAGTTGGGGGTGACACAGCTTGAAACGGGTTTCAGGAGAAGCAGCAACACAAATGGAAGAGTAGGCCCAGATGATACAATCACTTTGTTCAGCATGAACACTTCTGCAAACATGTTGAGGGTGGGGGGGTTCTGCGGGGCAGGCGCCAAGGCTTCTGTGTAAGATGAGATGGTGTAAACAGGCAGATTGGCTCTCTTCTCAACGTTCGCTCCTTGAGATTTCATGCTGGCTGGATTTATAGAGAGTCACAGTGCATTGGAATGTGCCTTGGGCTCCTCTGGGGCCACTATCAGAGAGAGTACAGAGCTGTGAGCCTCAGATGATAAACCAAATATAAATCTATGAAAAAAAAATTGAACATATTTTATGATCTTAAAAATAGAGGCCTGACGTTTTATAGTGGCTTTCACGTGGGAGTCATCCTACCTTCTCTGTATTCATGTTCATTATGCCTCTCCTTTTATCACAAAACAGATTTTATTGTTGTACTTTTTTATGTTAATATTTGAAAGTCACTTTTAGTTGTTGTCAAACCATTTATCTATTCTTATTCTTTATTTATGTTTTAGTTTTATGCTTAATTGTGGGGCATTTTAGGCTGCGTCTGCATGACAGGAACTTTAAAAATACAATTTGTCTTATTACTATCTGGGTCATTTAGATGCCACAGTTATCAAGAAAACAAAGCTTTAAGGTAATAATTCAGATTAAGAAAATGTTATTGATCCCAGGAAGGGCAATTCATTTGCAGCTTACCTGGTCTATAAGAATCATTTTGAAACTCATTACAGTTAGTTATATGTCAACTAATCAACATACATGAGTCAGTGGGAGGGCATGACAGGCAGCAGTAATAAAATTATATATAAGATAATTATATAAAAATAATATTAATACAGGAATTATAATAATTTGTTATCCAGGGTACAAAATGAGCTGCAACGAATTGTAGATGTTTTCAAAGTGTAGCCAAAATAAAACAGTATGAGTAGATAAATTATATGCACATCCAGGGTATCCATTAAAGGTCCCATGCTGTGCTTCTTTTTAGAAAATTTGTGAAAGTCTCAAAGTGTTTCAGCTCAAAATGCAGAGCAAACAAGATCTGACACCAACATGAATGAGTGTGTGAGACCGGGACTTTCTGTTCTTACTTTCTCTCTGAGCATCATTTTACCTGAAAATATTGCAGAATTCACACCACAGCTGTTGTTTTTAACTCACATGTTGGTATGGTGAGTTTGTCAGATGACGTTACTGTCACAAAAACTGTAGTTTGGCAGTACAAAGCTGAAAGTGGTCACACTGTTTCTTACAGTTCCAGTTGCCTGACAACAGAAACAGTAAATTATGTAAATTGGAACAGCTTTATTGGTAATTCACCCGTATTAAAATGCAGTTTATATGTGCACAGAGGACAGGAGAGAAGCAAACAGATGTTACCTCAGGCTGAGGTTAGATTGCACTGAAGCACAAGCACGAGCACACATGAAAAAAATAGCAGCACAGCAACATGAATACACATTAACCCGCCCACAGTCCTTATTTGTTGGTGTCAATTTAAAGTTTCTACCCTCTCTAATTGTCCCTCAACATTACAGTCTCCACAGAGCTCACACCTGTGGGCATACCATCGAAGCTAGTGGTAGTCACATTAGCTGCACAGCATGCTAACACTAAGGATGCTTCTATTGTGGAGATATTAAATTATAAGTAATTCTCTGGGTGTTCACCTCCTCTGATGCTGTGAGTGCACGGAGACTCTTGTGTTCACTCTTGCAGCCAACAGCAGGGCATTTGGTGTGTTTGGCTCGTGGCTAAGATGTTTAAGAGTCGCAGAAGCTGCTCTAAAAGCAAATAAACCTGGTGAACTGTGATGTTCAAGGTCTTTATTGGTCACAAACACAGTTATACATGGTATTTTAGTCTAAATTGTTCGCCCACAAGCAGTGGGCAGGAATGGGGTAGGATTATCCAAAGGCTGAGACAGACAACTATTAGTTAGGTGTGAGATAGCACCTGGCTCAAATTTGTACTTGTTTGTAAAGCTGGGAGGTTAACTATTTGTGGGGTGCTTGGGGAATGGCAGAAGTAAATGTCTTCATATCTTTACCAGCTTTTAGTTTAAACCTCAACGACTGAAACATTCTTCAAACGTGTGGGACATACGTGATGTTTGCTCTGATCTGTGCATCGCCAGCGACCTTACAATCAACCGCCATCTTTGGCGTTACAGAATTCTCCCGTTACTCAAGATTCTTTAAATGACAAGTCTCCCACTTGGAAGTTTGCCTTTGCCTCCCTATCTATTTATATTAGAGAGCCCATGTTTGGTACATTTACAGGCATATTATTGTATTTTTTGGGTAAACTAGAATATGTTTACATACTTTAATGTTCTAAAAACATTATTTTTCTCATACTGTGCATGTTGCAGCACCTCTTCTCACCCTTTGTCTGAGATACTCCGTTTTAACTCCTGTCTTGATAACACACTAAAGGAAAAGGGGGGAAAAAAACAAAAGCCTCAAAAGCAGAATATGGGTTCGTATAAACAGAAACTCTTGGTGATGTGGAGAGTAGAAAAAACATAGAATATGTATTGGTGGAGTTCTATATGAGAAAGTCACTAGTTGTGTCAGAGGATCCTTACATCATCAGTGTAGTTGGCTAAATATATTAAAATAGAGACGAATAACTGAATAATAAAATGTTCATACTATAAACACCATCAACTCCAAAGCAAACCTGTTGTGGTGCAAATGTGGCAACATGTATAAAATCCACAATATTATTAGTTTTCAGCTGGTCTCACATAGCTGCAGCTCGTTATTATTCTGCTATAGGAAGGAAAATAAACTCTCTGGCTGGTTTTGTATTTCTTTAAACCAGTCACAATTGTATTGTGTGGAGCCAAGCAAAGGCAGCCGTAGTCCTGCAAAATACTGCTGGGGGGAATAGTTTTGGTGGAATATTTGCACACAGAGATCCAATGCTGTGTTTTAAATGGATAAATCACCAAAAATAGCAGCGCTGCTTTAATGCACAATCCAAATTCTCTGCAAACGTTTAGGTTCCCATACTGAAAAGGATTTTAAAATGGTATCACATAGATCACAGAAAAGTAGGACAGACCTACCTGAAAGGTGCAGTCATTGGCTAGCTTCTACCTGCAGCCTACATCCGGTGAGTCAGACTGGTTTTCAGCAGATACACTGACGAACATGCATTGCAGAGTGACTTCACACAACAGGCAAGGACAAAACGGCTGGCAAAATGCAAACACCTTCCTAAAGAAAATACGTATTAACCACAATCAAACCAGTGCAGTACAACTATCACAATGTGCCCCTTTAATACTGCACTGTTGCTTCATGTTTAGCATTGTTTTCTAAGTGCATTTGTCCAGGAGTTATGCTTGTTAAAATGTGCATAATAAATAAATAAATAAATAACAACATCCTCAAATTAGGTGTTACGTTGCACTTTAATGACAGAACAAGAGAAGTGTTTGATTAGAGGGTTGTAAAAGTGCTCTTTTCGGTGAGTAACATCAATATCCAAAACCGCAGGAGAAGCAGGTTGTCCCACGGCACAGCAGAGTGGACGAGGAATGATCGAGGGTCCGCGGCTCCCTAATGACAGTCCACAGCAGAAGGGACAGTTGTCTCAGCTACAAGCCCTACTTCCTTGACAGCCCCTGGGATCCCTTTGTCCTGTTGTAAACTATTCTGAAGGAAGGACATTTAATTGCCCGGCACACACTAATGAGTTTGCAAACTAATTAAAGGGGGTATATTACGCCCTGTGGAGGCCCACATCACTAAGAAAGCCAGGGACATCTTTAATGAGGAGCCTTGATAACCCTTCAAAGGAGGGATGTGTAGTGTCTGTAATGATGCCCAGGGTAAAGCCGAGCTCAGCCAGGGAAAAGCGTGTGCGTGTGTGTTGGTGTGTGTGTGTCCCTCACCTCGGGTGTGTGGAGACTTGCAAGCAGATGCCAAGTGTTTTCAGTCCATCGCCCACAGCTACCTACCTACATGTCCTAATCAAAGAGTTTCACTCTTCTTCCAATAGGTTCAAAGAGACCAGCTCCACCTCTTCTCTCAGTGGGTGGTACACAGAGATTTCTTGGTTGTTTCATTTTCCTGTATTGTATTATTCACTTCAGAATAATCAGGTTTAATAAGGAATCAGAGGAAACATTTTAGAAGCATTTTTATGCAATTCAAATTACCTATATCATACATACGGATGAAAACACACGCAGACGAAAAATTCTTGGCTGAGTGAAAAAAGGCGGAGGCAATGAGATGGACAGATGGACCGAATATGCCTTCAGAATCGATGAAGGTCATGATTAGTTCTCATTTTGGAATTCATTAAATCACCCGGGGCGCTTTATGTTTTCAAACAAATTAAACTCTGTGACTGTTGCTGAGGTTCAGCCGTTGCTCTCCGTCATGTCTGCTTGAGCTCCTGCTGCGGCTCGATGTAGCCGGCAGCCCTTTTCTTTGCAAAGTCAGTCCCCCCTCCAGTAAACAAGTGCATTTTTTTCTCTTTTTTTTGTGTGTGTGTGGTCACAATATTTTCCTCCTAGACAGTGACGGCTGTTATTTTGCCCGTGGCTCCTGTCAAAACTAACATGGCTTAATTGACTGCGAGCGAATGAGCTCCTGGATTGATCCTGTCAGGCTCCTCAGGAAGTGATGCTGCTCCATCTGTGAGGCGCAACTCCAGCGACAGCAGCAATCTGTTGCTTGGGAATGAGCCAAGGCTTTAAAAAAAAACAGTCAAAATTACAGAAAGTACCTCAGGCGCTGTGTATATTCTGATCAGCTGTCAGTGATGACACACTCTGATGAACACGCACATGCGCGCGGAAATAAAGCAGCAGAAAAACTAGACAGAAAGACAGACATCCACATATACACAATGTAATTTTTGCATCATGGTTAGCAATGTCACATTTAAGGGGGCCTGTGTCTCTCCCTGAAGGTATGGCACGAAATCAGAATGGTCTTGTCTGGCTTGTTAGACATTTGATGTCAGGCGAGGCTGTCCTCGGGGTATATCCAAAACGCAGCCTGTCATCTCTTCCTGCACCGCTGTCATTTGTCCAAAAAATTGTGGCATATACTGTCATCTTAGGTTTTTACCTGTAACTCAGCTCAGCCAGGCCCAGTCGTGACCCCTCAGCCTTTCACCTCTTCTTCTCTTTCTTCCTCTGTCCTCGCCTTTCATCTCCCACAGTCTGTCTTTTCATTTGGAGATACTGTATTTCCTCGGCTAAAGTGTGCGATGCAGCAGCGCCTTCTGGCACGATTAAATATTTAGACGGCTGTCTATGTAGATGGCGGCTCGGAAGACGCGCAGGAATAATCTGGGAGACAGCTGCTATAGCACATCTGGGTGTCACTGATAGCAGAGGAAGGTGTGCGGCTGGTGTTGCCATGGAGGGGGGAGACTTAAGAGACACAGCTGTCAATCAGCTGGGTGGCACAGGCGCCGGGGCTTCATAGTGTCCCTCTATGGTGGGCTGGCTCACACAGACTGACGCCTGACAGACTGAGGCTGCCATTGATGTCTGAGCTGAATGCACTTTTTGGTGAAGACGGCCACATGCTAATGCTGCCACTAGCCACACACAATATGCTTTAAAAATATATCAGTTGAGCCCAGTCTAATCCAGTTAATCTCATGCTAACACCAGGCTACAATGATAAGTTGGAAATAAAAAAGCAAGCAGTTAACAACTTTCCTCTGACAGCGATACTTCCTATAGGAGACGTTTTGGGTTTTTAAATAGCGCTGATCCTTGTTTGGGTTTGCTGGTAACAGGGGGTGGCTGTAGGTGCAGTGTGTCAGAACATTTGAAGAAGATTGAGTGTGAAAAGCCGCCCACTTCTTCCCCCTGCACTCTTCATCCGCCAGCAGCTTCAACTTGGAGGCTGCACAGTGGCGCTATGAGGCCGGCTGGCCTGAAAATCACTTTGTGTTCCTCTCCCAGGCACATGCGATATGGATGCGTCTCCGCTCGGCTCAGGCCCTCCCGACACCGTGATTAATGGCACTCGCTTCTCTCCCCATCTCATTCTGTTACTGTCAGAGTTAAGTGGGCCGAAGACAATAATAAACAGTCAGTCTTCTGTGAACCCCCTAACACGATCATTCCACCCCACCCGATCCCCCCTTTCCAATGAGAAAAAGAGGAAGAGAGATGGAGTGAGAGATAGAGGAAGTGTGTGCATGTGTTTTTTCTTATGTGTGTGTGTGTGTGTGTGTGTGTAGGTGTGTGTGTGTGTGTGTGTACATGTGCTGCACAAGACAGACAAATGCAGAGTTAAAGACACAGAAACAGGGCTCGGTAATGGAAGTAGAAGCTGGGAGACATATCAGTGAATCAGATTGTGCCTCATAAGGAAGTGAAGTTTACAGAGGACAACAGCGGTATGTGTGCAGGATTTAACGACAAATCACGCTTATATTGTACACATTTTTTTGCTTTATGCCCTGTCATATACAAATGTCTGCTTTACAGTTTTACCAGTTGTGATTCCCCCCCCCTCCACCGGTCCTTCCATTTCCACATTTTATGAAAATGAATTAGCAGAATCAGGAATATAATTGCATAGTGATGCTGTTTATAGTGATTGATGTAAAAATTCTGCACCTTCATTATCTCAGAACAATATTGCAACTCCGATGACAGTGAATAAAGACTTGATTTCACTGTGATCATTTAACAATTCAAGCAAGTGTCTTATAGATTTTTATATTGTTTGGAAATAAATTGAAGCCAGAGAGTGCCCAGAGCACTAGAAAACCTCTCCAGGATAATCCACTCAGTATCAATAACGCTTTTCAGGGAGTCCTGGGTATGCTGATGTTTTTATCAGATGCATTTGCAAAAAAGGCAAAAATTATGCAGAACAAGACAACTGGAGCCCTACATATCTGGTAATGCAGGTTCACATAGAGTGTATGTTACTTAATTTAACCCAGGTATGAATCTCACGATGAGGCATTTCTGCGACACAAGATTATGTTTCTTTATTCAGACACACTCTAATAATTGCTGGATGTTCTTTTTCTTTTTTTTTCTTTTTTTCTGGCTTTACCACTCAGTGGAAACCGTTAACTTACAGCAGTTCCCAAACGTGTCAGCCCCCAAAACCGGTGCCAGAGATTTGTGCCCCCCACTATCGACGAAGGTGGCTAAGGCGTGGAAACGTGGCATCAAGCCACAGACAGATGTGCAAATCACAGTCAGTGATCCGAATACAGGCATGACGACAACACAAAAGAACACAACAGTGTAACAACCAAAAAATTATTTATAGTAATTTAACATATGTTAGTTGCAGAATACATCAGGCAAAGTATTCCCATGTGTGAACTACAGTAAAGACTAACATGATGTATGTAGGAGCAGCAGCAGTAGCAGACTCAGTTATTGCTAAAATACACAATTTTTCATCATTTAAAAATGTTGTTTAGTTCCTGGACATTGTCTGGCAACCCAATAAGACGATGCTGGATGACAAAATATGTTATTCAGAATCCTTACGATAGAATGACGACGAACTGAAAGAAAAAGTAGAAATTGATAAAGTTGCAGCCAGAAGAAACAGCCACTGAAGACACTTTGTATCTCCGACCTGCTGTTTTAGTCACTAGTGAGCTTGTCTCTTCCTGCAACTCCAGCCTCCTCCTCCCCCCCCACCCCAGGCCTGTCACTTCAGTCTGCCATATCCTCTTCAGTCGAGCACTCCCTCCTCCTCCTCCTCCTCCTCCTCTTCCTCTTCTCTCAGTCTCTACAAGACGCTGACCAAACCGCCTCACAAGCAGCCCAGTGCTCATACGGCGGCAGCGCTGCTCAATCCTCCGAGGGTTTTCGTACACAAGCAGGAATAAAGGATCCAAGTTTGAGTTCCAGTCACTGACCTTGGTTTCAGGGCCTCAAAAGCCTCCACTGTGGCTGTGAGACCCTTCACCACCGCTGCCATCACATCTTTCCCTTCCTCCACCTCTTTCTCTTCGTCTTTTTTCCCCCTCTCTCATTACTGGGGATGACTTGCCTCACAGCCCTGGGCTCAGTGACCGAGAAATCCTCTGGCCCTCACCGTCCCCATCCTCCTTGCTGCTGGTAGATTGTCTTTGTGTCTACCGGAGTGGCCTCGGAGAAATGAAGTGCCATGATCTCATCACGCCGAACCCATTGTTTTCACTCTCATGCACACTGTGTAATAGCCATGGAGATAAGGGGATGATTCAGGCCTTTCACGGAAGGAAATGTGAAAAGCCTGCCTGTGAAAAAGTGAAATTACTGTTTTGATGGCTTTTGATGGCGGGGGGCATAATTGCTGGATGGAAGGAAGGATGGAGGGTGAAATACACATAGGAGATTAGTATTTCTAATACTGGAGACGATTGGTAGGAGGCCTGCAGAAGGTTATGCACGCAGTGGGTAGTTCTAATGAAGCTGCCATGTATGTAGAGCAGCAGATTGACTAAAATAACTCATTGTTCTTCTTTCCGCAGCAACCTTTGCCCCTCTGGATTGAAACTACATTCTTGATGGCGGCACTGATTATGATATTGTTCGATGCTCATTGCCATAGTAACGGTGATTAATTTCACATTGTTTGTGCACAAAATAGTCGCCGGAGCCTTCAGGAATGGGAAAACGAGCGAAAGTATTTTTGGCAACTGGCACAAGGCTCATCAGTACATGCAGACAACATGGGTCGGAGGATTACAGCTTGTAGTAATGACAGGGGCAAAGCGTAAATAGTATAAATACTCCATGGGATTATAATTAGCCTTACTCCGCGCATTTAGACACACTCAAGTGGAACTAAAACCTTATTGACTTCTGGAGACAATTTCATATTAATTGGATGCCTCTTCTTTCTCGCTGTCTACTTCTATGGTTTGTTTTTTTCGAGCTGCTGACAAACGCTAGGAATAACATAGAGCACGGCGGATTAGCATTAGCCACCGCGCCAGCTCCAACGCAAGAAAAACGCCACCTTCCTTCGCTGTCATTGGCACAGTGGCGTCGGGGGGTGGGGGTATGAGAATCAAAAGGGAGTCTGGGCAGCTTTGAAGCAGTCTATGAAGAGCAACTCAAAAGCGCCCAAAAGAGGGGGGGGATCGATGTGAGAAGGGAGTCTGATAAGATAAGGCACACACCGGTGCGGCTGTACGCTCCGGGTGGAGGGACAGCGACACAGAAGCCAGGAGGACGGGGCTTTCCTGACGATGCTGGGGCCTGGACACGATGGGAATTAATGTGAATCATGTCCGCCACCGCCGCCACCTCCTCAAACATAAACACACAGTCTATTTCATCTTCCATCTCAGCATTCAGCATATGTCCTCCTCCCTCTTTTGTCTCCCACTCTCCCCTCCCTCGTTTTATCTGCGCACCAGCCACAAATTTATCCCTTATTTTCCATCCAGAAGTGGGGGGAAAGTTGTAAAGCTAATTAAGGAGCGTGGATGCGGCAGCTCGACAGATGTGCATTGAGATGGGTGCTATTGAGTAGCGGGGATAATGGTGTGTGGACCTGGTGGGCAGTGGGGTTGTGTTGGAGGGAGCTCCTACCTGGGCGTGCATGTTAATCAGCGCGCCTGTCTGTTGAGAGCCAGGGAATTAAGGGGGAAGGGAAGCGTGTCGCCAGCCTCCAGTGAAGAGACAAGGCAGGCAAGCTGATTAAGAGCACAAATTTGCCAGTTTGGTCAGACAGAGAGATATGTGTACGGAGGAGGAAAAGGGCAAGAAAAGTGTATATTGATTAACAGTGCTGGTGGTGGTGGAATTCAGGGAGGGGAGAAAAAAAAAAAAAAGGAAAAAAAAAAGTTGGAGAAATCTACCTACCGTTGTCAAACTGAATATTTCACAGTCCTCGAAGGCATCACAACACTTCAAAGGGGCAAAAATCAACCAAATGACCACATATCTGCGGGGAGGCTGTGATAGTCATTTATAAATGTTAATAACTTAATGATTTCTCCACTCGGCGCTGAGATTTCTGCCTGCGAAAACTCACTCCGACTGCACTCCGAACAAAAAAAAAAACTGGCACCCTGATGAATTTCATGACATTCACAGTCTCCTTCACGTCCACATGCATTTTCAGCCGCTCAACAATGGAGGACAGAGCTCCAGTATGAGCAAGCAACATTCCAGTGATGAAAGCCTTTTTTTTTGGGTTTCAAGCAAAAACACTACATGAAAAAGAAGTTCTATTCTTGCGGTATATTTTACATCAAAAGACTGGAATCTTTTGCTCGCCCCTGACAGATAAAAAAGGAGATAACTTCTAAACTATTATACATTTTTGCACAAAAACTTACTGACTGGGTCATTAATTACCCAATGCAGGGCACTTAGTGTCTGGATCTTGCAATATACAAGGTAAAATATGAAGTACTTTACTGTATGTTTACCACATTTATTATAGATTTACATCAACTGGGTTTGAAAGAATGTAAATATTTCATAGTGAAGAGTGTCAAATTTAAGGTACAATATTCACCTTCAACTTTTGTGTTGCAGCAATTTTTGCACTGAAAATGGTAAATTTCACTGATTCATTCTTTGTCAATCAATAATGCCAAACACTTGCTGCTTACAGCATTTTTTCTCTGTTTTGTATTGGTGTATTTAAATATAATTCGGTTTGGTAAACAAAGCAATTAGACACATTAAATAGGGAAATTATTTGAGCTAAATTTATATTGATAATACTTAATAATAGCCATTTTTTTTAATTTGTTTGTTTTAAACCAGTAAAAACAAGGTTAATTCTAAATGCAGTCATCTTACTTTAAATGTTTCCACTTCAGTTATTAAGATATGTACGCAATGATGTTAATGTATCAATGAGAAACACGCAAAAATAAATCAATAATTTCACCTTGATGCTCATTAAATCAAAAAAGCAAGTTGTACAAACTTTTGGTTAAAATGACCAATTTTTATAAAAAGCAAAAAACCTTGGACTCAGTGAAGTACAAGGTGCATGAGGGCGACCAGGGCGAAGCCGTTGCACTATGAATGGGTGTCACTGGATAAGGACCTCACATCAGCCTTGGCTTTGGAATTTGAGTGTTTTGGATGGGTCATTCTGTTCATTCTGATGTAGTGAGATTCCTCCACCCCCCCCCAAAAAAAACAAAAAAACAAAAATGCTCTGGCCTGTCTGTATTTCTTTAAACCAATCAGCGTCATCGTTGGCGGGGCAAAGCAAAGGATGCAGCATCGGTGTTCATTCAAAATAGTGACAGGTGGAGTTGTTGTGGCGGAACATTTGCATGCAGGGAGACGAGCACTGTCATTAAAATGAATAATTCACACACACACACACACACACAACAACAAACCTAGCAGGGCCTAAAGCAGTAGTGTTAGCTGCACGATCCAAATCCTCTGCACAAGTTGAAATTTTCAGCGAGGTAGGCTGCTAGGCCAGAGGTCATTGCCGTTGTTTCCTGCAGCGAGGAAACTGGTAACACACATATAGTGTAAGGGAAAGACAAAGATGTGTGAAATTTAATAACAGAAACAAATATTAGTCCCTTAAAAGGTCCAAATACAAATGAGTTTGCTCATCAGTCGACAAATATATAAAAACGGTGAAAGGATACAACTGCAGAGAGATTATGAGTGTATAACATAAATAGAAGATTCAGAAATCTGCAGTAGTTATTTAATAGCTTAAGTATTGATGCTGTTTTATCTGGGCCTTAACTGTCACGAGAATACTGCACATTCTCATTAGATCTGAAGCCAAACTGTAGGCTGATGCTTAAATTAAAAGAGAATAGTGATGTGGTTTAGTGGCAGCTTGTGAGCAACACAAAAGTTTTTCACACACGAGTGAATAATAATTCACTCCTATAGATAGATGTGAAGCTTTATGCTTTCTTGCCCAAGATATCTGCAAGTTTTTAATTAGAATTATCTCGCTTTTCACCAGCACAGCCTGATCTAATTTCTCCTTAATTGTTGTTATTTACACAGTAAAGGTTTATGGGTATTTATCGACATTTCCTTTCCCAGATCTCAGTGCCTGCCGTCGATAATGAGGGGGGAAATTATTTTCAACACTCAGACATTATCTGTGTGTTCAAGTAGTCTTCCTTTTAATATGCTAATGCAGCTGATATAATCAGCTGGTAATTGTAAAACACTTCAAGTACAACACATTTTGTGGCACTGTCTCCTGAATGAAGAAATCACAGGCAGCCGGCAGCACGGAGCTGCGGTTGGATGTGCCGACGATCTGTTTATGTTCTCGGGAGACACTGTGGAGGGAGCGCCCGCCATTCGATCCGCATGGCACCGATCCAAATCACACACAGACTCCTATAGAAATGTGTAGGCTGGCATGAAAGCCGCAACGGCGTGTTAGTGACGCCACCACCGCAACCACCTCCCGCTTTATTTAGCTTTTTATTCCTAAAAATCCACCTTTGATTACCTTTGATCCTCCCATACAGTTGGTTTATACCTGCACGCTATTTATGTCACAACTTCTTAAATGAGTCTTCTCTTTTTTTTATGGTGTCTTAACCAGAATGATGAAAGAAGTGTTCTCCCTATGTCCTCCGGGGATGCTAGAGCTTTTTTTTTTGTGGGAGAGGATGGGATCCTGACTTTGTTTTTCTCCTTCGGCTGTTATTTCCCTGAAGAGAAGAGCCAAGTGAAGGGAGCTATGAGTGATCGACTCTGCCTTTATTCTCCAAGTTTTCGGGGGATTTGAAGTTATTGAAAGTCTGGGGATGGGTGACAGCTCGGAGATGTCTATGTGATGCCTATCAGGCATGCGCCGGCCACTCTCGTTGCGTGCTCGTGTGCACGCGCACGCACGCATCCAGCCTGCGAGACAGAGGGCACGGGCTCCATGTTCTCTAATACATGTTATTCTTGCGGCCAATCATTTCTGCTCACACATGACATCTCTCCCAGATTGATTTCATTCAGCTGTAGAGGGCGGCAAGATCAAACAAATGTTGTTTGAAATAGCAGCGACAGTGCGGGGAGGAGGGTGAGGAGGAGGGGAGGGGGGGGTCAGAGGTGGGAGGTTGCTTGCTTGAAAGATGAAGTGAGGGATGGAAATGGAGAGAAAGGGAATCAGTCATCCAGTCAGCACCGTGCCATGCGGTGACATGGTATAGTGGTGGAAGGTGTTACTCTATAAACCAACAATCCTTTCAACAACTGTTCCTTTTCACAGCGACGTGGGCTTTTTTTATTTTTTTTCTTTTTCGTAGAGGTGCGGGGCGAGGGGAGGGAGGGGTGAGGGAGGGGAGCGGCCCTATTCCTTCACGATGCCTCTGAGTACCCATGCAAGGAATAATGGATGCGTAATATGGAACGACAGCTTGCAGAGTACTATCATTAATGTTGTAATTCACTTTTAGTGTTTCTACTATTGCGCTGCAACAGGAGGCACAGATGTCACCTGAATCTGCTCCTTCTAGCAGCCAGAGCGCACCCGGTTTTCACCAGCTGTCTTGGAACGCACCCTGCCAGCCCCCCCTGTGTGGCCAAATGTGGGCAAGAGTGTGTTTGCGAGTGTGTGTGTGAGATACATGTGGCCTTGTTTTGCCTTTTGAATACAAGTTGGACAGAGGACATTAGTTGTGTTTTAGTTACATTTGTGCATTTAACATTTTAACAGTTCGACTCCGGGTTCAAGGATGATTAATTGTTTGTGTGCGTTCTGTTGAGTTTTCCCTTTTCTCATTTTCTTTCACTAATCTGAGGTTATAAGGATGCTTTCGCCTCTCTTTAGCCCTTCTGTGTCCTCCAGTACAGCTAATTATCGCAGTGCATGTGAGGATACGGAGCATTACATAAATAACAACAGGCTGTAAACTTTTTTACATAACGGTGAAAGAAAGTTCTGTTTATCATTTCATAATAATGCGCATTATGCACCACTCTGTGCTCCTGTCAGTGTCAATCAGCCTAAGCCAAGCTGCAAACCGAAGCAATGCTGCACTACCAGTTATACTTGTGGAATACCAATACTGGGCCGAATGGTGAAAGTGCACACCACATAAATGCAATGTCCACAGTTTGATTCCTGGCTGGGGGGACCTTTGTCGCATGTCTCTCTGTCGCTCTCTTCAACTGTCAACTGGCAAAAGTGCCCCAAAATAATGCAAATTTAAACTGCATTTGAGGAAACATTTGAGAGCCCTTGAAGTGACTGCAAACTCACACTGAAGTATATTTTCTTAGCAGAACAGCTACTTGTACATGTGCAACTTTTTGCTCATTTATGCATTCTGTTATGTATTGTTATTCACCTGCACTAATCACTGTTTGTGCGCCCGTGTTTGCTATTGTTCTTTCCACATTCCTCGTTCCTAAGCTACCTCGATATGCGTTCATAAGCCCATCAGTCAAAATATTTTGTCCCATTGCTTCAAAGTGCAGCCTTTTTTCTTTTCCGAGGCAAAATGCAAAACAATAAGTAAATAATGATATGGATTTCATGGATACCCAGGCTCTAATTGAAACAGGTGTGATTAGCATATTGTTTGTGTTTCATGCTGCACCGTAGGCCTATTTGTGTTATGTGGGGACCTTTATGGAAATGAGTGCTTTGAAAAAAAAAAAATCAACAGAAATGTAACCTATTTCTTTAAAAGGGGCACAAATTTACTGTGAAGATCATCCTGGCAAAACCACAGAGGGAAATGTCAGAAAGGGGAAAAAAAAAAAAAAAAAAAGGTTCAAAGAGAAAATAGCTGACTGACTCTGTAAGTGAAGCTAAGCTCAAAATGAAAAATGTTCATTATATGCCCGTCAAGGTGAAAGGAAGCCATCTCCTCGCCGCTGCAGTTAAAATGTCGACCTCTCCTTCTCTGAGGGCGAAAAGAGGAGAAATGTAAAAAGAGGAGAAAATGCTGCTGCTGTGTGTGTGTGTGTGTGTGTGTGTGAGTGTCTACATGTTTTGCATGTGTGTGTGTGTGTGAGTGACTGATCCGAGCTTCATTTCAGACAAGGGCAGCGATGTTAATGGTGCTGCTCAGTAAAATGACCCTTACATCCATTCCTTCATACATTTTACAGTGCTTCAGAAGTCCTCATATTTTCCCCTTGTCAGCAGTGTTTGTGTATCGTTGTTGTGTTTTGTGCGCGACCTCTACAACGAGCGCGGGCGCCCTCTCGGACCTCTGCTTGTCTCTTTGTATGTACCTGCTCATGTTAAGACTGTTAAATTGCACTCAGGATGCATTTTATTCGGCCGTGAAGCAGATTGTTATGGCCGACCTCTGCAGATCACAGATGCCGTCCCCGGTGCCTCATTACTGACAATTTATATAATCTAATGTTACTTGAATCACTCGCTGTGTTGGCTTCGCGCTATCGCCATCACGATGTTACAGATCCCTGAAAAAAAATGAAGCAGCAGGTGGGAGTTGAGCAGCTGACCACATTTTTGACAAAAAAAAAAAAAAAAAAAGAGAGAGAGAGAGAAAAATCAGAAACGACCTTCATGGCCTGACTGCAAATGAGCAGAAACCTCACAGTTTTGATTTGTTAGGTTCTGTGCTCATGCCAAGGCCCGTTACAATTTTCATAAGGGTTCTATGCCAGCGTGGCCAATCTCAACTATCTGTTATGGATTATGAGCTAACCTTCCACCTCACCATCTCATTTCTTACAGCAGTGTTGGCTGCGAAAGAACTTTTTAGGAATGTGATCAGCCACATTAAAGTACAACTGCTCCAAACTCGGTGCACATATTACATCCCTTCGCTTGCAGCCTCTCTACAGCTGCAAAGTTTCCTACGCTGAAGATTTTTTTCTCCCCCCTTTTTCCCCCCTTTACAATGTATCATTGAGGAGAGGAAATTTTAAAATTTTTAAAGGATAAGACTGGGGAAATTCTTGGTTTTCCACTTATTGTCAACAGATCCCATGAAAAGACCAAATCCAACAATGAGTGTGTGTTATTCCTCTGTATCATAGAGCTCCATTGTTGTCAATGAATTAGAAATACATCAGTGAGCCACGTTAACATTAATACACATACGCTGTAGCTCGTTTTGACTCAGATAGTGTTGGACTGCAATTCTCACTAAAGCGCCACATGTGGATTAATTCACAGCTGAAAATAGTTCCCCTGGTTGAGTACTGTTTGCAGTAACCTACAGTTCCCTGGAAATAATTACAGAAATAAAACAGGATTTGTCGCCAGTTTTTTAAAAGATTCACATTTTGAGCAGGAACCAGTGGGCTTGTGGCTGAAATCCAGAGACACATAGGGAAGTCAGGAAGTTCATATTAGTTTATTTATTTGGACAGGTAACCAAACAAACTCGCATTTTCACCCAGAGCGGTTCAACTTTTCTGGCATTTCTCCTCTAAGTTATGTCAAGTAAAAGGAGAAGAACTGAGAGGAAGTCTCATATATTTAAAAAAAGAGGATATCATGTGATCTTCAGTTGTATATATAAATAGAAAAGTATATAAATCCGTAAGATTTGACTTAATGTAAATACGTAATATGTTGCTCATTATTTTACCTCTCTGATCTTCAACAGTTTCTGGATGTTTTAGCTCTTGTCACATTTTTACTCACTGTGGGTTCATTTTTCACTGCAATAAAAAAAAAAAAGTATATATATATATATTACGCCACAAATTTTTAACAAACTGTTCTTCACACTGTTCTGCACACCAACCCTACAAAGATCATTCACCATGCTGATTGTATCTTCTAACAACATGTTGACAACTTGCTGCGCTGTATGCTGTTTTTGAGCCATGCTGCATGCATTTTATTCATCAAACATTTTTTATTCTTTTTTTAGTTTTTATGCTCTTTCATTTGTTTGTGTACTCGTCTCCGCTCTGCTATGTGTAAACACAGCCTGCAGTTCATCTGAATTCTCTGTTGGAGAAGCTGCAAGAGAACACAATTCTGTGTTTTCTGCGGGTTATTTTGACGAACACATGTATAATAAAGTGATTTTGGCAAAGAATTGTGATTTTTAAGCCGAGACTGTTATTTTATTTATTTATTTTTTGACAGAACCACACGTAGCACATGATTATTTCAAGGATTGAGGGGAAGTTCAGGATCTTCACATTTTTTCTGAGTTTACAGTTTCTAGTTCTTATAAATGATTTAATTCTGATGATTTTTTTTTTTTTCTTTTTAAAGTAGACATGCCTTTTAAATTCCTATGCCAGTTTTAGGGTTCAGAGGGTTAAGAAATAATGGACGACCCACTGGCTGAATTGTTAAGGCGTATACCACACGGACCAAAAAGTTCCTGCCTCAGTTCCCATTCGGCTGTACCTTTACTGTGTCTTTCTCTGAGTCTTTCAGCAGTCTTTCTCTGTCTCCCCTAATTCCCTGTCTGTCTCTTTTGTGCACTTTTGTGTCAAATAAAGGCTAAAGGGCCCAAAAAACTCTTAGCGAGTATCACATTACTGTCTAACACATTGTCCGTCTGCTCTTTTCATTACAGTAACTGATTGGTGTAGTGTGGCGTTTACATTGGACTTCACTCTCTGCAGTGGCGACAAGTGATTTCTTCTTTTCCCAACACCTCCGACCTCTGACCTCGCAGACAGGTAGGATGACTCACTTTTACAAGACATACATACCGAAACTGACGGATAATGATATAAATTTTCATGTTGTAGCAGTGAGCCTCAGGGTAAAATGGAAAGTGGCTACACACTGAATTAAAGCTCCCGCAACTTTACCGTACTGAAAAAAGGGCAACATTTTGACCTTGTCAGGTCTTTATCAGGCAAGTGATTAACATGACAAATTACTATATATATATATATAAGAGAGAGAGAGAAAAAGTGGACAAAGCTAATTATGTTTTGCAGACATTTGCAAATTATTCAACAAATCTACAAGAAATTAAATAGCAATGAGCCTAAAACAACAGTTGTTACTTTCAAAAATTGGGATCAAATAGATCAAATACACAGTGCGTTTAAAAAAAAAACAACAAAAAAAAAAACGGGAAAGTTATTTTTGCCCATGGGTAACTGAGTATAGAAAGTGAAGAAGGTCATTTGCTCGGACTGAAATGGCCAGAAATTAAAATTAATAAAACATCTTCTTCAGCACACCGCCTCAGTAATTTCTCATTATTTAGCTCATCTTTTAATTAAAGGATGTCTCAGCAGGTCTCTAAATGCTATATTGACTTAAGTTACAAACCACTAGACAACAAAGAAATAACCATTTTTCTTCTTTTGCCATTTTGTGTAATGAGCCACTGTTTCCATGTCCCTCTACACGGCGTTGAAAATGCTTTCTCTCTCGCCGGCTTGTGCAATATTCAGACAGTTAAAAGACATCTGAACAGACTCATTGATAATCTAGTATGTGTCTGCACTTATGGAGAATATCTCGAAGCATGTCAGACTTGCATCAAAGCCGTTGTTGTAATTTTCTTTTCAAGGGCAACTTGAAAGAGGAGTCAGGAAGGAAGGTAGCATTAGTTTCTTGTTTTCTCCTACAAGGCAGTCGGTTCAAAAGTAACCTTATGCTTTCTGAGGGGAGTGTAGGATGATTCAGCAGGAACCCAACAGCCCATCTGACTGATTCACATTTAAACATAAACAGAAATATGGCTGCTCCAGGGAGCTCCGCGGAGGAATGGAAAGTAGCCCCAAATTTCACAGCAGCAAATCAAACGTCTTTTTATTTAACTCTTCCTCTCTGTTTTCCCTTCTTCTACGGCTCCCTGTAGCATTGTGCACACATAACAGCACCTACTGATTGGGCTTATTTGAAGCACGTACCCTGACAAAAAAATGGAGAAGAGGAGATTTTCCCGTGTCACAAAGGGATTGAATGTGGTTCTCCAGAAGAGGAGGGCCTGAGAGGATTATATGGCTCAGTTGGCGCTGTATTGTGCGGGGAGTGGATACAGCAGGTACCTACCGAATCCCAGCCAAGAGACAGACACAGTGTTGCTAGGGATAATGTTGCCTCCCAGCAATTAAACTCTGGAGGTTTTGGAGTGGTTTAGGAGGAAGCTTGTTAAATTATCCCATCGCTTCTTTCCCCCCTCTCTCACTCTCTCTCTCTCTCTCTCTCTCTGCCTCTCTGCCTCTCTGTTAACCACATTTCTTCCCTTTTTACTGTTTTACTGGATGGAAACCTGAAAACTATAGGGGGAGTCATTTGCCTTCAGTACTTTGCAGCCTAATTGAATTCCGTCTCCTATACCGAAAGCACACAAATTGAGACATAAGGAAAACTGCACATACATCCTCTCTCTGAGGTAAAGTGATGCTAAAAAATGCCAAAAGCTGCCAGATGATGGCAGCTTTGAATTAAGAACATATAAGGTGTAAAAAAAAAAACAAAAAAACAACAACACTGAAGCTATCAAATATTCAGAAGCTACACTTGATGTTTTATATATAGAATTCAGTCATTAGAGGGTGTTTACTTGTAATGTATGAGTTTAGTTGTTGGGTCTGGAAGTTAGAGAAACGTTGGTGGATGCATGTGTTTTATGAGATCTTCATTACTACCTTATACATGAGGCTATCAGCACGTCATGCCTCCTATTTGATTCATGAAACAGTTTATGTTGTATTTATCAGAAGTTAAATTAGGCCTTGAGTGAATTCAGACGTTTGTGTTCGGTAGCCCACAGCTCAGTTTGATATATTTATACGTGTGTAATAAGATTTTAACGGAACTGAGATGTTAAAATCACAAAGATTCTTCCTCTGTTAATTTCAACCTATTCTGTAAGTGGTAAATTTGACATTGTGCACATACGACAATGTTTTTGTCCAGCAATGACCTGTTTCTTATGCTGGTACATCCAATTTAATTTACTGGATGACTCCAACAAACTACTTAAGTATAGCTTTGAGGTGCTCAACATTTATTTTCAAATGTTAAACTTCTTTATAATTGCATTTCACTCTATGGGAATATTATATTTTCTTCACTACACTTATTTAATCCCAAGCAGTTCCTGGGCATTTTTTTTTTGCTTGTCACATTTTTAGTCACCGCTGGCTCATTTTTTATTTATTTATTTTTTTTAACTGCAAAAGTCCTGCACCGCTATGGAAACAATACATCCATGACTACTTGTAGAGAAAACTCAGAAATGTCTTCTCTGCTGACAAAATTATGATGCCATAAATCATTAAAGAAAAGAAAAGAAAAAAAACAGAAAGCTGGGTTTCTTTCTAAGTGCCTACAGGTGTTACAAATATTGGGGGAAAATGGGGGCTCCAAACGCGATACATATTGTACGACTTACGTGTTTAATTTTTTACACGCTTGTCTGCTATTTCGCTGTGTAAGGCCAGCCTGCAGAGTTGTTGTCATCTGCCTGTTCATTGCAGTCGAGGCTTTAATGACTTCACGGTTGCACTGAGGAATCTTTTCACAGAACCTGCTTAAAGCAAACTGCTCATTTTACCCGATTTTCAATTTGAAGCTTAGAGTTGTGGTAAAGTGGTGCGTTTAAGGAACCTCAGCAACCTGAAAACCTGATGATTCTTTTTATTTTTTTTTTACAGTTTCTAGCTCTGATAAATGATATCAATTTGAAACTTTTTTTTAAAAAGATGAAATTCCTATCAAATCGGCTAGCGAGTTTAGGGTTTCAGAGTGTTAATATCTAAAGTTACTGAGTTTATAAAATCGCAATTTATTGTCATATAAAGGAAGATTAAATAACCCAGCAGTATATAAAAGAGTGAAACTGTCCTTGACCTCGACCGAGCACGGCAATAAAATGCTGCTTCCATGTTAATGCATCAGTAACACAATCTTGCAGTGTTACACAGTGACCCGGAAAGAAGCCATCCCCTGCAAAATGACTTCTGTTATTTTTGATGCTATTTTTGAGTGTATTTCCATGTAGTCCTGCTATTTATAGTAAAGTAAAGGATCTACTTTCTCTCTGTCTGTGAACCACACACACTGGTGTCGCTACTTTTACTGCAACAAAAGTTACACTGCTTTTTTTGAAACTAATGCTGGGTCCACTTTTTTTTTTTTTTTTACTTTGCCTTTGAGGTCCACCTCCATAAAACTCCCTCTCTCGGTTTTGGTTTTATGTGAAAGGCGGTGCTCACTAACTTTGACCATTGTCCTCGTCCTCGGGCAAACAAACAGTCCATTTCAAAGGTGAAAGTCCATGGCATTCCTCTTGAAAAAGCGTTCTCTCATTTATTTCCAAATGTGACACTATGCTTCCTAATACCCTTGGGACTTCTGTGTCTGTAGTTCCAGGTCGGTTCCCAACAGTACAGCAGTGCTGCGTTAACCTCTTTTCCATACCCCTACACACACACACACACACACACACACACACACACACACACACACACACACACACACCTCAAAGTAACTGTGGGTAGTAGAGCCCCAAAGCTTCGTCGTCCAGGACAAATTGGTAGCAAGCGGCTCATTTACTCGGAGCCGTCATGAATGGACTGTGCCGTGACTGTGTAAACAAGTGCAAAGACTCCCAAGGGCATTCCTGCATAAATAATGACTCCAAGAGATGTTTGCCATTTGTACCACTCACTGGTTGCAGACATGGGTCAGCTAGTCTCCTCTGTGGGGAGTCTTCAGTAAACAACAGCCGCCGTGTCCATTAACGACTGTGTGGAAAGTTTACCTGGTCACAGGTGCAAGGGCTGGTCTCCCAGGCTGGGGGGGATTGGGAATTTATTTGGCTTCCTCCCCCGCCCATTGGGTAGCTTTTGGAGACCAACTTCCAGGCTTTCTGCTTTGGTCAGAACCATAGTAGATGTTTACCTCATTAGATTTTTGTTTGCTTGGGCTACATTCACAGCTTTACAACAGCCAAGTCTCTTGAACCAAAGTTGCACCGACTCAAAAGTAGTTATTTAGTTCTGTGGACATTTGAGGCATTGTGTTTTGTCATTCTGCCAGGGCAGAGGTTTTGGTGGCAGGTGAGGAGTCAAAACACCTCAGATCTCCTGTCATTTCTGCTGAGCACCGGCTTGTCTACACTCCACTCGTACAACACATGGAGCAGGAGCTGAGGACAAGCAGTATTTATTTTTGGGGGGTTTTGGTTGAAAGCATGTGGAACTGTGAGGGTAGGTTTGGGTATTGTTTGTCTTTTAATGATTCTGCTTTTCAATTCTGGTTCTTTAAAATTCTCATTACTGGTTCTTTGAGACATGTGTTAAGAGTTACTGCAAAAGTAAAATCCTGCTTTTACATGAATGCATAAGTCATAATAATGTAAAAACATAACATGATTAATGCTCTATGAGAGTCACAAGAGACATTTTTCTGCATTGATTTCATTTGAAGTGACATTTTAGACTGATAGTAGTGCCTTTACTTCAGTAAAAGATCTGAGTGCTTGCTCCACTGCATCAAGGTGAAGAAAGGCAAAAAAATAAAATAAATTATAGGAATTGATACATTTTTTTTGTATATAATTGTAGCAAAAATTACGTTTTCTTTAAGAACTTTCCTCTAAGTCCAATCCTGTCCTTGTAAAGCTCTTTGTACTTTAGCATTTGCTAAATTAAGGTGAGACAAATCACGCAATTTATGCTGTTCACTGCTAATCAAGCAACTCAGCCAAGACTGATTAGGTTCACTGAGAATAATGCCAAACTCATGATTTATCAGGACAAATGCATTAGGAGACAGTAAGACGTGCCGACATTTAACTTGCATAACTGATGGCACAGACGGATGGCAATAAAAAAAAAAAAAACACATAACCATGTTTCTAAACTAGCATGAGAACAATTTGTTTAGGAACCGATAAGCAGAATCAAAATTAAACTTCTTAATCATTCCTCTAGAATCTGACTCTTGAAGCTGGAACCGCTTCTCGATGCCCAACTGTTTGCGGAAGTTATTTTTAAGTTTTCTTGGAAAGAGAACGAAACAGCTGTTATTGGTACTTGTGAATTTCCCTGATTTTCAGTAGTAGTATCCTCACTTGGCCAAATGAACCAGACTGAGGGATTCAACGCTGTGGGTTTGATTAAATTGCTTCAAACATTCTCTGAGTAAATACACCTGAGGTTGACATTAGAGGAAGGGGGTAATGGGGCTGCTTTTTGTTGTGGTCTTATTTTCATTAAGCTGCTCAGGTTCAACCTCGGTGAGACTGTAAATCCCTGTTGCTATGACTAAACAGCAAACCAGCTCGTACTCAGTTTGGAGAAATTGTAAAAAGCAGACCGAAAGGTTAATATTCTCACATTAAAGCAAGCTCTTTAATGTGCTAGTAGTGGTAGTCAGTCTTGTTGTTTGATGTTTTTAAAGAAACCAATGACTTGTCAGATTTCTGCTTTCTGTACATGGACGTATAAACACACACACACATGTTGAACGTCTGTAGCTTTGGTCCAGTGTACCTGCGCTGAGACTGCTCATTACTCGTTATTAAACAAAATCATTAGATGGATTAAAATTCAGTGATCCTTATTAATAGTAATGTAAAGAGGAAAGAACACGCCGTTACCTAAATCAAAGGGGTTTATCCTCGCTACGAGCGGCATTTACTGCTGCTCAAATTCAGTCTGCCAGGCTTAGCTCGGGATTGTCAGAATTGCCTGAACTTTCATCAGGCTAAGCTCTACTCTGAAATAAATGCAACCGTATTGGGTGTTAACATGCTGGCATTTAGAATGCCGCGTGTATTATTTTAGCATTTTTAACATTAAGCATTTACCATTTCAACACTCCTCATCCAGCGCTCAGTTCCATTTATTCAAATCAGGCGTGTTTATTTTGTTGCAGTTTCCTCTTCACTCTTCTTGAATTTAATTTTGGAGAAACAAGGCATTTACTATTATTTCACTGAATGGACTATATATGCTGCCTCTGTTTTTATTTTATGCTTTGTATGTCTGCATCTGCTCCTGTGCTTCCATTTGCTGTTTTACCTCATCTTACGTGTAGAGTAGGGATTGACGGATTATCAGCTCTGAATCAGCAATTTTTCAGTTGTAGTTTGTTTCTTTTTTAATTGATTCCCAAGTAAATACATGAGGTTTAAGATGCACTACTTTGGCTCTCGTATAGCCACCTTGTGTATTTGCTGCTACATCATCTCACTGATGCTGCTACATGCCAGTATTCACCGTAGTTACTGTCTCTTTTTATTTTTACCTCTTCATATTTTGTCTTTTTTCATATTTATATTGATATTCTTTATTGTGTATACGGAAACCAGACAGTTCCATTGCACATTTTAAACTGCTGTTTTTTCTGCTGCGAATATGACAATAAATGTCTATATATCTCTATCTTTCTATATCTGTAGTTGAAGCAATATCCCACCGACAGCATTGTCTGCTCGGTTTAACGTCACAAATAAAAGCATTTCAACACTCAAGGATAAATGATGAAAAGTTCTCTTTTAATTAAAAATAAAAAGAAAAAAAACATAAATCAAGAAAAGCGTTTCAAAGAAGCTTTGTGCTGTTATTCTGAATTTTAACAGCAGGATTTTCATTTTAATGGTTCCAAATATCAGTTATATGTCTTTTTGATCACTAATAATCAGTAACAGCCCTAAAAAATAAAAAATAAAAAAGTTGACAGCTAATGTAGAGTTTCCATGACAACATGCAAATGTCGTCATGTTAATGTTGCACGCTAACGACTAACAAGAACTCCGTCAGTTCTAGAAATGCCTTCTAATGAACTGAAATTTTGTGGGATATTTGACCCACAGGTGGCTCTGGATAAAAAGTCAGCTGGGATCTCAAAGTCTTCTTTATCATCGTACATGTCCGTAATAAATTTCTGGTCGATATACTTCACTGTACAAGCGACTGGCCATCATCCCCACAGCACTACAGCCACTGTGGCTAAATACTGGCGCTGAACCGCACTGTTCCTCTTCATCTTTCGCTTTGCCCAGGAAGCAGTGGTGCACTGACCTAATATCATCTCCAGCTCCATGAGCATTATGTTCTTTTGACTGTCATTACTGCATGTCAGTTGCTGCTGGGAACTCTGCAGTCAGCTATGTTTTTTTTTTTCCTTTTCCGACAGCCACCCAGGCTGTGAGCAGCACTACCAATTGTGTTGCATAATTGTGTGGCATATAGGTTTCCGCTCCAAGCGTGGGTTTAAGGGAGAATGGAAAGCAAGAGGATGTGTCGGTGGGAGAGAGGGGAAGAAATAAAGAGGAAGACAAAGCAACACCCACTCCTCATTAGCTTAAACATTGCGTGTGTCCGTTATCCTGTAAGATAACATTTGAAGAAGAAGAAAAAAGAAAACGGAAGCCCACATCTCCTGCGCCGCAACATGGGATGGAGATATAAAACAAATCTCCACACTTAGGCTCTGCCATCTGTTCATCTTGGAGAAGAGCATGCCTTTGCGACACTTTTTTCTCCCCTCCCTCAGAAACCATCAAGCTCTCTCAGAAACCAGACAGCTTGACAAAGTGACACGCCTGCATGCCAACCCTGTGGCTGCATGTTTTCTTTTTTCTCCCCTATTTAGAATTTCACTTTTTTTTTTTTTTTTTTTTTCCCAGATAGTTTGCATATCTAAATCCAGTTTTTGATAGCGTATGCAAAATACAATGTGACATAATACAATTTGAGCTCCATGTGAGAAATGGGATTATCTTGGTCGTGATTGTCAGCTCTGTGTTACAGTAATCACTTTCTTCCAGGAGCGAAGACGTGACTCACTCACAACTTGACCTGTTGTCATTATCTATTCTCTCTGACACTATTTATGCATTTGGCTTGATATTTTGTTTTCCTTCAGGTGAAGTAGAAATGAATTTGGAAATAGAATAAATAAATAAAGGAATGATGAAAAAATGAGTAATCCCCCTGCAAATTGGAACAAGGAGTAAATCCCGTCGGCAGTAAATCCCCCCACTGTTTCTATCTCTCTCTTTCAAAACGCTGTTTGGATGCCTCAGAGGAAGTGGTCGATCGTCACAGTGGAGACACGTCATGGGCTTCTTCCCTGCGCTCTCCACAGCCAGACAAACTCCTTGGTGGTCTAATTGTTACAGGATGTGTTTTCCAGGTCTCCGGAGGGAGGCCGCATCGCATAAGTCCGACTCTGCAAAGACACACACTGTATTGCAAGAGCGTAACTTTCATCTTAGACGTTGTAGAGATCATATATTGAATTGAATTGTGAATTTAATCAATCATGTCACAATACAAATAATTATAAACAATTCATACAGTACAAACAAGAGAGTGACTGAAAAGGCATAGGTGGAAGGAAAATGCTTATATGCCTATCCTCAGTGTTTATCATTTTAAGCTACCCTCGCCAAAATAAGACTAGAGACAAAACAAAGAGAGAAAAAAAACCCAATAATGATTATGATTACAAAGCAATTAATCATTTACATTTACAACATTCAAAAATAGCATTATGAAGCATTCTTTTGAAGTTCAAGAGCAAATTACACAATCTTATGTTTATATTAGCATTATTCCATAATTTGACCCCAGCAATAGAAATACGTCTCATCTTAATTTTTCTTGCGTTTTGTACGGTGAACTTAGAAACATCTCTCAAATCATATTTGGACTCCTGTAATGAAAAAAAAAAACTTCCACAGTGTGGGAGTGACTTTGCTTTGACTCTGTACATTATTTGCATTATTTTATAGTGTACCAAGTCATTAAATGTCATAGCATGAGATTTTATAAACAGTGGAATTGTGTGATCACGGTAACCAGCCTTATTGATGATACGTATCGCTTGCTTTTGTAACATATCTATTGAGTTTATAGTTGTTTTAAGAGTTGATCCCCACAATTCCACACAGGACGACATACTATTTAATTATTATTATTATTTTTTTATCTTAGTGCCCTGCTGATGTATTTTACATCAAACACAATGCACTTCAGTGTCAGTTGCAGACAAACAAATGTGTTTAGACACCTGTTTAAAATAGGCACCTCCTTTAACCAAGATCTATGGCTGAGTACCATTTTAATGAATAATCAACCTCTTTGAGAAAAATTGAAGACCAAATCAGTTGCCAATTAATTAAATTGTTGATTAGTGACTTGGAATGCTCTGACATGTTGGCATCAGTGCTTACTAGAAGGAAGTGTGCCATTTTCCGACGTGAGTCACCGCCTGATGTGATAATGTAGAAGCACGGACCACCTTCTCACAGTCTGGGGACATACAGTTCTAGTTCACTGCTGATCTCAGCAACCACAAATAAGAACCGGAGCTTCCGCAAGTTTATTGCAAGCCAGTGACCTACCAGGCTTAAGTTGACCCCCTCTGTCGGATCTAAGCATCTGGGATTTTTTTTAAACTACAGCTACAGTGAGGGACCTCAGTTGGAAAGTGAGATCAAACAGTCAAGGCCCCAAGAGTCAACAATGCTAGTCCAGTCTCAGGTTGACAGATTGCAGCTGGTAAACAGCTCGTCCTCGCTAGGTTAACACAGAAACTATTGGACTCTACCTTCTGTCATTCTGTTACTTTGCATCAGTTCCTTGTCAAAAACCACAGTTGTGTATCAGCCATCAAACTGTCAAAACTTTCAAGCTTTTACCTCTTTATGTGCCGGCCATTTAAATGAGAGCAGATTGTGTGCAGTTCCAGCAGCTGGGTTTAACATAATTTTCTTTTTAATTTAGCAATACCTGTTAAACATATCTACCCATCAATATTTAAACAGCAAAACCAGCCACATGTCTTATTACTCATTAATTTACATTATTTTCTAGT